>NC_137735.1:26347670-26400170 GCF_963264785.1 Psittacula echo | reverse complement strand
TTTCTCTTTTTTAGGGTAGATAATATGCTTCGGAGAGAAAAGCCGAGATGCTGTGTAGGGGAAGTAGGAGAGATGGAGAGGGCCAGGCGGACAAACAGAGAGATAGATACGGATGGGGCGAGAATGCTCCTATGGCAGCCTTTTGTTTGGGAGTGAGTGATCATCATTGTCTGTCGACGCGGAGAAGAAAGGAAATTAATTGCAACCAATTAATAATTAATCCTGTTTAAACAGCTTTATTATCACCCACGAACGAGAGGGAATTGGTCTGATAACCCCCCGAAGACCGAATGTCAAGTTTAACCAAATAGTTATTGCTTTATCAAACAGAGTCTGCAAATAAATTAATCAAAAGCAAATACGTTCTTTGTGCGGCTCATTTGCCGGTAATGGATGGATATGAAGATTTGCCGATATTATTGTCTGTCATTCAATCTAACAAAGTGAACATTTATTGCATATATATTAAAAATTATCCCTTAATCGAGTGGGGCTGGGGTTGCAGTTATTGGAGTCTTCCCAGAGGTGAAGTCCCCTTGGACAGGAGCGGGGAGGGCTGCTCTTCTCCTCCCGTGCTATTCCCTTCGGAACATGTTTCAAAATTGCTTTAATCCACCGCTAAATTGAGCTGTTTTACTAACTGTCCACGATACCATAAACAGTTTGAGGAGCTAATGGACGAGATGTTATAAAAATAGTGGACGCAAGGCACAGAAGAGGCGATATATTCACCCAGGAGTGATGTCTGGGGACCCAGGCACGGCGAACAAACCCTCTTTGTCTCCCCATTGCTGACATCATTTTCTAATTAGGCATAAAATTGTCTTCATACACTGGTATCGCTGGCTTCATAAACATAACCATTATGGTTCATAAGGACCCCATTGTGGGGACCCCCTCTCAAAATAGAAAAGGATCTGGAGAGGCCCAGAGAAAAAACCATCCCTTTTGTTTTCCCTTTTGAGAAGACGGATGGGCAATGTCACGCAGATGATTACTTTGGACTATTAAATTGTCAGAAAGGAAGATTTTCCCTATTAATAAAGGGATTATGGGGGAGCGATGGAGCTGGATGCTGGAGGCTGTCGAGGCGCGGTACAAGGCACGGGGTGCACGGGGATGGCGGGGGGAGCTCCGCCGCCTGGCATGGCACAGCACGGCCCGGTCCGGCACGGCACAGTACAGCAAGGCACAGCCCATGAGAGCAGTGGCATTCCCGGGAGCGAGCCCGGCAGTGGCCTTGTGCCACGCACCCGCAGAGTAGCGGACAGCCCCGGCTCCGGCGCCGGAATAACTGGATGGAGATGGATGGAGCAGCCTATCGCCCCCGACGCGGTGTCAGCCCCCGGACAATTACTGTCTCCAGAGGGATGGACAGACTGACTGACACTGACCTCTGCCCACGAGCCCACTGGCGGCCCCGAGGAGCTTATGTGCAATTTGCTGGATTTCGTTTACAATAACCCGACTTGACATAAATAACTCTCCATGCTGTGTCTACGCCCGCCTGACCTCCTGAACTAGCGCGGAAACACTGCCGTATTGATCAGGGGTGTGGGTTTTTTCTCATTTCGGTCCATGAGGATCCTCTTCCTCCTTTCCCTGGCCCGATCGCTCCCCCGAGCCGGCCCGGCCTAGTCCCCTCACGGTGACGGCAGCTGGGCCCGGCCGGTGCCCCCCTCAGTCCTGAACCGAGCCTAACTGAACGGGAGAGTGGTCCTTTATCCTCTTTCTTCTCTGGCCCCGTTTTTCCTTTACGGCGCTTTCCTAACATTTTAAAGTGGCAGGAGTTAAGTTTCATGTCGCGACAGCCAGTAACGACTCGTGACACGTCGGGGAGGGCCGGCCCGCAAGACTCAAGGAGTCATGGGCTCCCGAAAGCCTCCTCTCCTCTCTGCTCTGCTCACCGGAGTTTTGTCTTCGCCCTCGGCAGGGAGCTCTGCGGGGGACATGTGGAGAGGGACGGAAGAAAACTAAATAATCGGGAACGAAAGTGAAGGGGGAAACGCGGGTGGGGTGGGACGGGACTCCTCGTCAGAAACCTTGCGGAGCGGGACTGGTGTTATCCATTTAGTGTGACATATGGAAATCTCTCGGTGGACCCACAATTAAAGAAGCCGGCCTTCGTCCTTTATTCTCCGCTAACTTTTGTGTTACATGTTAACAACCTGGCGCTATCCATTCTGGCTCTATTACCAGCTGAATGTTGACTCCAAGGCTGCCTTCCTTTCTGCCTATTCTGGGGCTGCCTCTCACTCAGATTTATGTATTTTTGATATTAAATTCTTTCTATCATTAAGCCTGCTCTCTTGTTGACTTTCATTGACCCTTGCCCTTGTCCCCATACTTTTACATATTTAATACACGAACATTTTCGCTGGTGCCCTCCCCTCTTTGTTCCCTCCCGGTTGACTGCCGTCCCTAATGGCATGTGCTGTTTGCTCTGCTGTTGAACTTGGTAGGGTCACATAGTCCTGTGCTGTGATATCTTCCTCATTTCCAGCCCTGCCATTCCGGGGAGGTGCCTTGTGGAACAAGCCTTTTTTTCCCCTAGCTACCGGCTTCCTAATGACTTAAGCAAACACCTTCGCTAATGATACCCCAGGCTCCCTAATCCCCTCGGGGTTTTTGTTCAGCTGAACTCCCAATGCTCTGCCTGTCCCACTGGCAGTGTGGCCTCTCTGACCTGAGACATCGCAGCTCTTCTCCTTGGAGCGGGCTGCCTTGTCCGGCTCCGCCTGGGCCAAAGGCCAGGATCATGGGAGCATTGCATGCCACCAGCTGCTTGAGGTGACACCGAGTTACAAAGAAGAACCGCCAAAGGAAACTTGGGCTCACACAGGCAAATGAATGTGTTCATTTATCTCCTCTGCCTCCGCGGTTCGCGGCGTGCCTCGGCCCTACGGCTTGGCTGGGGGAGCAGGGAAATGTCCTTCCCGAGAAAGATTGGCTCACTTCTCCCAGGCCGGTCTGTTCAGTATCATTATGTGACCAGTTTTCAGAATTGAAGTTGCCTGGTGTTTTGATTCTTCTCTGCCTGTGCAGTTGTGCCCTGGAGGTCCCTTCAAAATGGATGCTAATTGTTGGGGCTGCACACTGCTGCCTGCTAAAATGCCCCAGAGCTCCCAGGCCTTGCTCCTCAATGGCTTAATTGACAAGGACTTGTCTGTATTTAGGAGCAGCTGGTCCAAAGCATTGGCACATCAGTGCAATCTTAACACAGCATCCCTAGCCTGGAGGAGTATGAGGGTAAACGTGGTTAAAATGAAGGAAGATTTATAGCCGGCCCCCTTGGGTAATGCGACAGAAGACAGCTACCAAGATTTTCCCTAGTAGGGGTTTCATTCATCAGCTTCCTAGCCTTGGTAACGTGTCTAGGAGCCACGTTCCAGCTATTATTAATAATAGGGGGTGGCCATTTAGCACAATTAGGCAGGTGACAGTATTCCACAATAATGCGTGGCCCCAGACGAGACGGGGAGGCACTAACATGCAGGTCCGCGGCCGAGCAGCGCCGGAGCTTTGCCCCACACCCACGTCGCGAGTGGGTCCGGGCTGGCCCGGGGAGGCAACACAGAAAGCGTTCATCTGCATGCCGAGCCCTAGCCCTCAGCTCAGTGCGCTGCCGCCCAAACCCTGGCAGGCACAGCTTCACCCTCCTTGGAGCCCACGAGGAGGGCTGGGAAAGAGTTTCTTCCGCTGAACTGCTTCTTCTAAGACCTGGATTAAACCCTCTGGAGATACAGATTGGGTTAAAAAAATTGCCCTCCATTGTGTTTCCGAATTTTAAACTAAGGCTCTCTTTCATTTCGGTTGCACAGATGAAATACATATATTTTTTCCTCCACTCTCCTTAAAGGCTTCTTCTCGTGAGCTTCCCGTTTATACGATTTAAACTTATTTGATTTCTAAACGGTAACTGTAGGGTTTATTTGCAGCACAAGGTTATTCAGGGTTTTAAAAAGAAGGTTATTGCGCGGCTTAAAACTAAAGGTTTTTTTGTTGTTGTTTTGCAATGTGTGGGAAATACTTTTGTGTTCACACAGTTCGCCTCATGAATAAGGATAATAGGTTCGCGATCTTCATTGAAATTTGAAGTTTTTAAACAGAAATTCCCTAACTTTTGCTCGTTTTCTCAACTTTTTTCGTAGGAACAATGCCAACATTGAAGCCCTCGGTTGGAGTCTGCACAGTTGGAGATCTTTGGTGCCATTTTAGACATCTTTGGATTTCATCAATCAAACTGACTGCAATTTTCCATAAAACCCCTGAATTTGGGTCAGAAAGTGGGCAAAGCAGATAAAGATCGTTCGAGCTGTCTTATAAGATGATAAATAGATATCCTTTCAGTTCAACAATGCAAGAAGTGCAGTTTTGTAATTCACTTCCATTGGTTTTGAATGCAGTGAGTCGAAACAATTTATACATGTTTTCCCATGGTTAGAAGATGTCTTTACATACTTGTCAATAGTAGCTTGACCTTTTTCCCCGCCGAGCTACGAAGAGGTGCCTTTTTTTTTTTTTTTTTTTTTTTTTTTTTTTTCCCTCTCTCCCTTCTAGAGTACAGAAAAAGGCTGGTTTGGGTTGGTGGATTCCCTCCCCCCCCCCTCCCTCTTTCTTTTAGCGACTAAATCAATATGTTATTTCTTCTTATCCTTAGGTTTAAGTAGATGGTAGTCGGTTCACCCAGCTCACCACTCTGACGAGGAGGCATTTTGCTCCATGCTGCAATGAGAGAGTGGCCTGAGCCAGGTTTTAGCCAGATCTGATGGATTTACTCAGTGTATTCTTGAACCAGGGAGAACGGCATTTCATCTAACTAGGGAGAAGCCCTAAAAGTCTTGTGCAGAGACCGCAGTGCATCCTGCCACAGCTGGCAGCGCCCTGACGAGTGGTAGAGGTGAGGGCTTCTGCCTCCCGGGTTTCTGGCCGCTCCCTAAGCCAGCCTCAGAGCTCCCGGCCAGAGGGACCAGGAATGTCTTGCAGAGACAAGGTCGTGCTCATTAGCCTATTAGGTGCTCCCGCGTTCGGGAAGGACTGAGACGGGCAGCTCATGTCCTGGAGGAGGCCTGCAAGGGTGTGTAAACCTCGTTAGCATCACCAGCACAGGGCATTGCTCTGCAGGTGTTCGGGAAAGTCAGCTAGGAGTTTTGGCCTAGGTCTGTATGATGGGGAAACTGAGGCACGGAGCTGCTTTCCCACGGCTGAGACCGGGGTGGCCCGGTCCTCGCTGGTCCCTGCCCATAGCCACGAAGCACCTTCTGGGAAGAGGGCAGGCAAGAAGGAGATATATACATATATATATATGCACATATATATATACACACATACATATATTTTTGGGAGGTTTGGAGGTTTGAACTCCTTCACAAGTTCCCCGGGGATTTGCCCCGGGGGGCAGCCAGCGGTTCCCCACACTTTGCCAGGCCCAGCTCCCCCTGTGTCCCGGGGCGGCCTGCCGTAAACCGTACCCGTAAACTGCCCAGTCTCTGGCAGAGGAAGATGGTGGTGGGAGAACAATCGGAGATAAGGCATTGGTTTTGGCCTTTCCTCCCCTCGCCTTGAACACGACAACCCTGCTAAGTGCTGAACACGCCCAGCTAATGGATAATGATCTGCGGTGTGCAGCTGCCTCCTGCTCCTCAGATAAATGCTGCTTTTACTATTAATTGCATTTGTAACATGAGCGCAGTCAGTTCCCAAACTAAAACAACCTAGAAACAGCATCATCCACTTTGTGACGGGCGCAGCTGCCCTTCCGGGGCACCCGGACCCTGCTGCAGGGCGCAGGAGGGATCCCAGGCCTCTCGCTGTCTCTTTGGCGGGACAACCGGAGGGAGGGGGAAGAAGGCGGCCCAGCTGCCCAACAGCATTTCTGCCTTTTTTTGCAAAGGACCACGTGGAAAGGCGGAGGGAAAGGGTTAAACCAGCTTGTGGCCGTTCGTGGCTTCCGACGGCCCCCGTGGGTGTGAAGCAGAGCAATTCACGCCGTGCAAATTTCGGGGCTGTTCGCAATTCCCCTCCCGGATCTTGGGTGAAATTTCACCTGAACGAGATAAAAAACTCCTCTTTTTTTTCACCATTTATTTCCTCAAGCGAAAACAAGTTCGCTGTCCGCCCTCCTCCCAGCTCTTCTGCAGAGCCGGAGGGCGAGAGAGGGTCAACGAAGCTCCGCAGCAATGCAAGGAGAGGCAGCTGCCGAGGCAGCACGGAGTCTGGGCCGGAACGGGCTGGGAACCGTAGGAGCAGGAAAGCAAAGCTCTCCCCCCAGATCCCCAGTAGGGTTTATGACACCTCAGCAGAGAGAAAGCACGTCTCCAAGTTTGAGCTGCTGGAAAAATGCTTCCGTTTGTTTATAACTCTGCAGCAGCAGCTTAGCTGGAGACACACGGTGGAAGTTACACAAGGTTTTGGGGACAAGCCACGCATATTCGGGTTGCAGTTATCAATAGTGCGATAGAAATAGTATTTTGCTTATTAAGGAGCTTTCTGCTCAGTGCGAAAAGTCAAAAGCCACGCTATAAACAGGTAAAAGTATTTCTCCCTTGCCTCCTTGCTTGCTGTGTCCCTAAGCGAAGCCCTGCCGCGGGTGTGCAGAAGCGGGGAGGTGCGGAGTCGGTCCTGTGTACCGCCCGATCCGCGGCCCCTGCTTCCTCTTCTTTTGCTTTCTTTTTCTTTTCCCTTTTATTTTCTTTTTTTTTTTTTTCCTTTCTTTTTTCTTTCTTTTTATTTTTCTCTTTTTTTTTCCCTCTCCACCCCATTTTTAAACAGATTTTCTTCCTTTTCTTTTTTCTCTTCCCTGCCTATCAAACAAATATCTAAATACACACTTGAAGCTTAAACTGTCCTTAGAAATATCTACTTAGTCCCTTTCCTTTGTCAATGACACTGTCTTCAACCACTGCTGCCCGGTGCCTCCCAAGAGGGAAGGGGCTGGCAGAATATCCCTAAGAGGAGGGAGGCCGCGAATTTTTTCACACGGCGAGCTCAGCTCACGCACCTGCAGAGCGGGGTGGAGGCGTGCTGGCACCGGCGGAGTCCAGTCTCTTTGCCCTGAAGGGAAATCAATAACCTTTTGAATGTCATTCCTAGCCGCTGGCACCAGCCGGTTAACGATTCAGCCAACCACCCTCTTCAGCGGCGAATGACTTGCCCAGGATGATAAATACAGTTGCAGATTTTTCAGTCACTCTGGCTTTTAGCTTCGAAAATAACCCGCCTGATTCCTTACTGTTTAGCTCCCCTTCCTCAACCCAGGTATAAGAGTGGCTTTTGGGCCCACTCGAGTCCCACGGCCTGTCTGAGGGGGAGAATCCCTCTTTCCTTGACCTTTTCCCGGGTGGTGCCCGTGCAGCCGGACACTTGCTCGGGGCAGGACGTCGCTAGCTGCTGGCGGTGCCCCAGGATGGGACGGAGCTCTACGACTGTGCTCCCGGGCTGGTGACGGGGACGAACGGGGCGCAGCGCTTCGGACGCATCGGGACAGAGCGCACGATGCTGATGCCAGGCCACACAGCACCGGTGCCGGGGGCTGGAGCGAGGTTCCCTCGGCCGGGGCAGGCGGGGGGGCTCTCCGCTCTATGCAGCCCTTCTCTCCGGTCTCTCAAAGCCCCTTTCAGCCGCTCTGCGGGCTCCTCACCGGAGGAGGCTGGAGCTACATAAAAGCGCATTATGAAAATTATAATATCGGGCCCAGAGCATGTCCGCGGAGGCAGCTCGGCAGCTTTCAGGCATTGAGCCCCTGTTCAGCTGGGCTGAACTGTAAAATATCCATTTGAATTCGGTGCCTGAATGGAGCAGCAGCAAGAACAACAAGGACCGGGGCAACAGAGCTCTCTTTATACCCCCTGCGACTTCCCCGTTTGCTTGGCCATTCCTTTCCAGTTGCACCTTTCTCGCTTATGGGCAAATTCAAGGGCTTTTCTTCTTCTCTTCTTTCTTTTCTCTGAGCGGGAAGGGGGGAAGGAGCTGCGGGGGGACGTGCGCGGGAAAGGCCCCGTGCCCTTCCCTGTCTTCGTCCCCGCAGGATACTCCTCGGCGCCGGTGCAGTGCCGGAGCGGGGAGAGAGGGAGCGGTACCCAGCACGCCGTGCCAGGCAGAGCCAAGCCCCACCGGCACTCAGCTCCGGGCTGAGGGTGCGGGAGAGAAGCCTCTTCCTCCATCCCAGCAAGCGGCCCGCTCTGCCCGCCTCAGAGTACGGCGGCCTCACACCCAGCTTCGAGATTCTCTGCGAAGGAGCCCCCAAACCTCAAGGAGCCGGGGGTGGGAAACGACTGGGGCAGGGGGTCCGTCTTTGGCAGATATGATCTATGGAGATAGATGAGCAGACCTGCTATTCAAAATACTATCCATTGTGTTGGTAATGTCCTGCTTATGACTGGAATAACTCCTTTAATATTAATAGAGCCTTTTAAGGCCGCGGTTTCCTGGGCGCTGGGCAGGCGGGCGAGCAGCGCAGGTGTTGAGGCAACCTGTGCAGGCAGTGGCCCGACCGCGGGTCCAGGCGCAGGCAGCGAGCAGGTGCTGGCGGGACGCGGCCCTTCTGCGTCAGGCGAACAAAGGCTCGGCTCGCCCGGGGTCTGCGAGCATGAAGAATTGTTTAATTTCAGGGGAAAGTGAAAGGCTCTGCTTCTGCCGGGACGTGACATTTCCTGTGGTGAAGCCTGCATTGGCTGCTAATAGAGATCTAATTGATGGGTGAAGTCCCATTTCCGCGCTTTCTCCTTTATTGCTCCATCCAGTCTGTTGCAAAATATAACCTTAATCTGATTTAGCAATTCCTCCAGGATTCGGTGCAAGCTTACAGCACAGGAAAAATCGTTATTAAAAAAGTTAAAATACAGACTTGGATTCAGTGCGTTGCCTTTTTTTGTTTGTTTGTTTGTATTTTTTTTTCCTTTCCTTCTTATTTGTTTTATCTAGACCCAGCACCACCCCGGCTCCTGGCATTTAACACGTTTGCTTTCGGCAGTCACTCCAGGTTTTATGACTATTAATATCAGAAAGGGTCGGCGATAACGCCGCCTCCCCTCTTTGTTCCAGCTGCAGATGCAGGCGTTTCGGAGCCGAGCTCCAGGGCGCGGTGCCGGGCGGGGTCTGAAGCGCAGCCCAAGCCGGCAGCGGGGAGGGGGTGGAGGAGCACCCCTGGTTTGTCTGTTGATGTCGTCAGAATAAAAACATAACAATAAATAACAACCAGCACTGTTTTGCTGGAGCTAGTTTATCTCTCTCTCTCCCTCCCAGGGGATAAAATAATATGTTTATTTCGAAAAGGCAGCCACGGGACTCAATGGCAACCGGCCCTTTGCCTGCCTGGAGGGATCTTGCACGGCTTCGTCCTCCTCCGTTTGCCTGCAGAGGGGCCGGGGCAGATGGCACCGCCCCGGCCTTCACACCTCGGGTACATCACGAAGCGGGCAGGAGTGCCGAGTGCCCCGGCGGGCCGAGGCAGGGTGAAAGGGACTCCCCAAGCCGCCTTCGGGAGAGGATGCCCGGACAGCCTCATGTACAGAGGCAGCGGGAAGGCTGGTGAAATTCCTTTTAATCGTTTCTTTGCCTTTTTCTTCTTTTTTTTACTTGCTGAGATAACGAGGAGTGTACAGGCATTCTGGACCTATACAAACTCTCTTCAGTCTCCCTTGATAGGTTTAATGAGGCGGAACGCGATGAAGGGGATTTGAACCGGTCTAAATGATTGATGAATCCTGGGGCAAGGCTGAGCTTTTTCCGGATAAAGCTCCATACATCCCCTTATAATGGCTGGATAGTGGCAGGGCTGGGCTCCTTCAAAAGCCGTGGCCCAAGCGCATTGAGAGGAAACAGGGAGGGAAGGTGCTCTGTTGTTACCTAATCAGCCTGTGCACTGAGCCACCAGCCGCCTGAAGCAGGAGAGCGCTGCCGGGGAAGTGAGGCGGGTGAAAGGGCCGTTTCTGACACCCTCACACACACACGCGTGTACGCACCCTCATACCCCGCGGAGCCCCGCCGGCTCGAGCCCACGCAGCTGCCTGCAAGCGCAGCGTGGGGCCATAGCCGGCTCCCCCCGCCGCACGGCGCGGCGCGGCTGGCAGCTCTCACTCAACCGCTGCCTAGTGGTGGTGGACCCACAAGAGAGGAGTCATGGGTCTGGCCTTCAAAGCAGAGGCCACCCATCTGCCTCACAGCCGGGCTTTGGTTGTGCCCATCACAAAGTGATCCCTCTCTGTTGTGACTGCACACCTGTAACACCTGCAACGCACACACACAAACACACACAAGGATGCGTGGCAGGAGGAAAGTAAACCAAGAGCTGTGGATGTGACTACAGTAATAAAAAGCATATTTAAATAAAGAGTGTTAAAATCTTCAACGTCCCAAATGTTTTGGTGGGAGAGGGCCTATATATTCAATGTCATATTCCATGGGGTTTTGAGGTCCTCCAGGATCCTCAGCTGAGCTGGCCACTCTTTCTTTGGCTGAGAGAAACATAAAACAAGCCCAGATCCTAGGGAAGGTGAACACTATGGCAGTCATCCATTTTGAAGGCCTCAGTAGGATGGTGTTGCTGATGGAAAGCCACTCAGGCAGGCAGGGCATAAAACAGTCGCTGATCCTGATCTGCAAGGAGTGATAAGCGTCCTACTGTGGACGTGGTTAGACTTGTGTAAACCTTCCTCAGATTAAGCCTACCCCTTTCATCTCCTCCCCCCCTCTTTTTTTTTTTTTTTTCCCCAGGACTAAAATAACTTGTTTGAAGTAAACTAAAATTAGTGCCATGTAATGGCTAGATGGAAAAGCTGTTATTTTATAAAGACTATATACAAATATATACCATTGGGCATAATAGTCTATGATTAAGAGACTTATTCAAGTCCCATGGAAGTAGGCAATTCACTGATGAAAATGTGCAAGATGGTACTTCAAGTATATGTATATGGGAACAGACATTCTTTATGCCCAAGTGTTCTGTAAAATCAGTGGTAGGAAAGAGTCCTATGTAAAAATGGTTCCTCTTAAGGAGTGATCTTCTAAACCTTAACAATCAAACATGATCTAACTGCAAGGACAAGACCATTTTGATACCCAGCAGCTAGGGCTCCCAGAATGGATGAAAGTATCCTCTACAAAATCTTGTATATTTCAGTATAACAAGGTGCTAGAAGCAATCTTTTCCCGTTTTATACTACTTCAGAGTGCACCATGAAAGAGGCATTTTGAGTTATTTGTACAGAGATAGAATTCAGTAAAGCAATGAGAACAGGTTGTAGAGGAAAAAAGATGACTATTCATTTTTTCACTTCATCCCTTATCACTTTGGCTTTCATCATTCACCTTTGGGACCAACACCTCGATCCCGAATCAGATAAAACTCTTACTGCAGTCAGCAAAGCTAAAATCTTGTTCACCTTATGAAATCCCACTGACTTCCAAGTAACTATTTACACTCACAGAGTGAGTGGATGTAAGGGAGACCAACGTAGCAATCCTTACTGATATGAATTGCATCCTCCTCATCAGCTGCCTTGAGGTAGGAGCACTCACACTAGTGGTTAGTAGCAAAGGTAAAATAAGCCCCACTTAAACAGAGTAACTCCACTAACTTTATACCATACAACACTTGAGGAATGCTGTGAAGTTAAGGAAGAAGAACTTTATTAAGAAATGAGTATGAAGGGTGAGCCATGATTATTGTTGTCTTGCACAACCAGTAGTGCTTTGGGGGGGAAAAAAATGACAAAAGAAATCAATGAATTAAAATTATTAGTACAGTGTAATTTGTCTCTGAAAAGAGAACAAAGACATTTGGGATAATGGACAGAAAAACTGCTGGTTGTCTCTTCTTAGACAAGAACTCTGTTACATCTATCAATCTCTTTTTATCTCTGAATTACCTTGATTTTATTGTTAACATTAACATTACAGCATATTCTATCCTACTCTACATCCAAGGATCTCAAGGAAATTTACAAATACTAATGAATGTGCAGGACACGAAAAAACACTGTTATTTTGTTACTGGCCTCTTCCTAGAGATCTTAATGCACACAGATTTTTGCAGTTTGGCCACAATGTCAGGGCAAATATTATTTACCTAGTTTTTATATGAAAAAAAGATGTGCCATGTGTACGTGTGTACTTTGACTTGGAAACTGGGCCTCTCTAGTGTTAAACAAAGATCAGAATCCAAATCTGATGACTGCTAGTTTGATTTCTTTCACGCAAATCCCTGTCTTCCCTCCATCACTGCTACTACTAACCTGTCTCCTTCCTCCTGGCTAAGAAAACCAGCATTTGTTGGCTCCAAGCAGAAGGAGCAACCAGTTGTCCCACCCTGTTCTGGAAAATCTCTTCTTTCTGGGGTGTCCATAAAAAATACTGCAGAGGCACTCTAACATCAAGGAATGGGACAGCCAGGAAAGTTTATGAGCAATGCTACTCTCCCAACAATGCTAACTTCCAGTCCTGCATGGAATCCATGGTTCGGTTAACTACATCAACTCACACGTGGTGTTTTTGTCTTGAGCACTTTCTTTCCTCTCCCAAATACGCAAGGTGGAAAAGAAGAGGCTAAGAGAACCCAGAAAGTTGGTGGCAATAACCAGCCAGTGGGGTTTCTGCCAGTACAAAACCCATGTGAGCAGGGCTGTCAGAGGCACTGAGAACTCTGAAGGCCTGGAGCCTGCCAGCTCACATTTCTTTTTGAGGTTGATGGAAAATAAATCTGCTTATCTAAAATTCCAAAGTCCAGCTTCTTCCTGGTACAGTAATTTTGCAGGAACTTTTCATAAGTTTCCTCCTTCAACAAGGATTTGATGCAAACAGAGGCACAGTAGGCTTATTTGATATTTTCATTCAAAAGATGTTCTCTTTCTCATCAGTAATAACAAAACTCCACAATGATATTAGGTCTTTTTCAGCTTATGTCAACAGAGACTTCTTTATACAACAGGGTTATCTCTGTGTGTGTGTAGCCAACATATTCTTCTCATGAAGTGCAGGGTCAAGTTACAAACTGCATTTAGCCCGTACTTGCCTGTTTAACAAGTACCACTTGTCTGTAAACTGCTGTTAGTTTAGAAAACTCAGACAAAAACTTCTAATTTCCTCCAAACATAGAATTTCCTCCATCAGAATTCAACAGGCCCAATGCCTGCATGGATAAATCCTGTGAGAGACATGTTTAATAACCAACATTTTAGGATTTCAGGTAGAAATGGCTTCCCCTGTGAAAGTTGCCCGTGTGCCTGGCTTTTGCTATATGAAGTCAAACACACGATTCTCTTTTTTTTTTTAGTGGAGACTTATGCCAATGAGCTTTACAGAATGTGACCTATATTCTAAAGCTTGCAGTTAGACCTCTTTTTCTGATTAATGTATCTTAAAGGTCTTCCTTAGGTGGATTCTCTGCCTCTCACAGCCTGAACTCAAAATGATTTTTAAATAAACCATGATAAACTTTAGTAGGGAATATCTCTTACCCATTTCACGAAATTGTAAGCAATGTGTCACATGCTGTTTCACTGTCATTTTTGTTCAGACTGTCATCTGGCTTCCCATGTTAGGGAAACACATTTGGGCAAATGCATGCATATACACTATATACAACCCAAAGAGCAGGATTGCGTAAGAGTGAATTGTATTTACTCAAAAAGTCAGACAAAAAATCTCGTAGAGTTTTCCTGAATATTTCCCTTGGTAAATATGTGGAACATTTACATAAATGCTTTAGGGGTTTGGGGTTTGGTTTTTAATAGGAAAATACTGGCCTTCACTTACGGGTGAAGTGTTCACCAAAAACTAAAGAATATAAAATCTTTTCGATTATTATAGATATTCAGAACAAAGAAGACAGGAACTTCTGCCAACATCTTCCAGGCTTGACACTGAAAGTGAGTTCTCTATACCATTCATGTGTTGATTGCACATGTGTGCATCTAAAGAGAGAGCGCCTTGTAATCAGAGATGCTGAGCTATAGCTGTTACATATCTTATTATGGTCTTATTTGGGGAGGAAACGTTTAATGTTTGATTAGAATTCTCAATTTTATTTAGTATATTTTCTTTGTGAACAGAGGCCTTTTTCTCATCCGGCAACGCCATACACTGGCGTTTGAAAGCGCCTCAGTCCTTTAGATAGCTCCAACAACAGAAGCACAGCCAGTGAAATGAGCAACAAAGATTAGCAGCACTGCATCCCAATTGGCTTTTGCAGAGGCTCCTCCAGTCAGCGGTCAGTTATTATAACAGAAGAACAAAGTGCCAAAGCTGCCTGCAGCTCCATTCAGCTGCCGGTTGCCCAGGCAGGCAGGCCAGCAGCCAGAAGCCAGCAGGCAAGATTTAACAGCCACGCTTCAAAACGCTGGTAACAGCTATCAATGGATCCATAACTCTCAGCTCTCCAGATATGGGGTCATCTTTCAATACTACCCCACTGTCATATACAACATTTGTCTTGTCCTCCATTCAACTGATTGTGTCAATCTATGGGGTGACTCTATAATACACATAGACAATAGCACAATGAAAGCAATAATCTCCTACCCAGTCTCTTTATTTATTTAAGTGCTATTACAAAGTTTCCTGCAGCAAAGAGAAGCTGGGAGGCTACAACCTATTCCAGCCATGCAACAGCTATCCCAATGAAAGAAGGAATGTGGTGACTTAAATAAGTTACATGGTTTTGTGATTTTCTTTTTTTTTTTCTAACCTGACAACACTACCAAGTGGTATGGAGGGGCGTGGGGAGCACACTTCACTAATATTTCAAAATGTGTAATACAAAATGAAGCAGAAATCCTAATAAACAAAACTTGTGATTCCCAAGTAATTATTTTTTTGTTTTGATGTTTTTTTTTCTAAAGGAATATTCACAACTTATATTTATTATGAGTAAAACACAAATACAAAACATATAAAATTGCTCAAAGCTTTCTCAGTTTAATTATTTTGTGGCTCTGGTTTTTGAAGTCATAATATCATTATGTATCTTTAACATAAATAACTTCCATAGTAGCAAAATGACTGCTTCTTAGTTCAAAATTCTGTTCAGAGAATTACCATAAAGTACTAGATATTGCTGTTCTCAGCATCACTGCGTTAATTGCGCAAATGGCCACATTTGGCTAATGTTCATAGGCCTCATAATCAATCAGGGTTCATTCTTACTTTGCTATGATCCCAACACACCCCCAGTTCTTGTTTTTGCAAGTGCTCACACCTCTTGGGTCCAGCCGTAAATCGACATTTCAAGGGTCTCCTGCAGTGAATGCATTTCCTCCACTACCTGAACCAACCAGGAAAATTTGGGGCTCTTTGCTGGAATCTGAGTGACCCCCCAATCTCTGCAAGTTTCTGCAGGTCATTAAGAACTATCTGCTGACTATAAAATTCTTGCAGATACTACCATGCCTTATTCGCATGTGTTTATTACAGTGCCTGATGGTTCTGCTAGCAGTGATGGAGCCCTTTCTGCTCAGGCTCTGTCCCAAGGCAGACATGGATAACTATCCTGAGATCATTGAACAATCTGTATTTTACATTCTGTCCCAAATAATGTCCACCCTCCAAACAGTCCAGCCATATCTGGTTTCCACTGAGAGACTGAGTACAAACTGAAAAGTGAGATGGGGAAAAGTCTTCTCATACAGGCAGATGACTTGATGAGCCAGCAAGGTAAAGGTATGTAGCAGAAAGTTTGATACATCACAAAACACATAAAATAGTTCAGGATGGAAAGTTGTCTGATCAGCACACATCTGACTGATGTCATGAAAGACATCTTTTGAGGAGTTCTTAAAAAAAAAAAGAAATAAAATAACCATGACTAGAAAAAATCCTTTCAGTCTGATGAAAAGGAAAGTTCCTCTAATTATTTTCCAGAGAAGTAATGAAAAAACCCCAAAGGCTGGAATGGGCAAAAATTATAAATGAACATCTACAATAATGCATCACCACAACAATCAACAGTACTGAGGGAAAAAGAATGTTAAGACATGCCCTTCTCCATATCCTGTAGATAACAAGAAGTGGAAAGGGATTGCTCCATACTAGCCATTCCTAGTTCGCCTTAGCCATCAGGCAGTGCCCCCCACCTCTCTTGAGGGCTGCAGCTCCAAATACCTGGAGTAGAAAGACCTACAGACAATTATGCCCATGCTGGAGCACCTTCTCCATGAGCATTGGGCAGGCTTCTGACAAAAAAAGGAGGGACCCTCAGAGGCTCAGCAGAGTAGGCTCCGAGTGAGTGTTTGTGGGCATGTGTTATTTACTAAACTGAGCTCTGCTTGCTTTGCTGCGGTGTTGTGAAAGTTTTCAAACTTAATTCTATCCAAGAAAATACCAGAGTCCTAAATGCTCTTGTCTGTAAAGGTTTGACTGTTGGAGGTCTAATCACAGTGTGAACCTTTCCTCAGTGTTTCATAACCTGACTGAATAACGAAAGAGAATGCATGTGAACATCATGAACAAACCAGCTCTGTCCTCTATTCTCCTACAGTTCTTAGTCTGGGAAGGTTGGAACAAGCTTCCTGTGAGAAGTTCACAGGACACAAATAATGACGAGAGCTAAAGTGGTTGAATATATAAGAAATAAGTCAGGTGATATCTATGTAAAGAGAGACAAAAGGCACTTAAAAACTTTAATATGATCAAACTTCTATATGGGGGCCTGAGAGTATTTGCAATAGAATGTTTCTAAAGGAAAGACAAATGTTTTAAAATAAATCCTCCAAACTCTCTTCCTCTTTGGGCAGATCTGCTCAAAGTGGCCAATGCTGGATTTTTAGGTTTTTAACACTGATGATGATCAAAACCCTCAAAATGGTCTCAATGGTGTACTGGCCTGGTTCCCTATGGAAACTCCTATCCTCAGGAATGATTACATCCATGACTGATCTCCAGTATGATATAAACTAAGAGGACAATTTCACACAAGAATTGTCATTTGTGAAATCTTTCTTCCAATGAATATTTATAATGTTAAACAACCATAAAGTTGTGATATCAGTAGCCTAGTAACAGGGTTAAGAAACTAAAATATATAAGTGTTGAGTACATAATTTATCTCATGTCCCTAACTGAGGCAAAATTTTCCTGACAGGAAAGGAGTGAGGACTTCGGGATGTATCCCAACACCGGCCCTTCCATTTTCTTGCATGCCAGTGCTTACTCCAATACTCAGCACAGGGAAGAGGTGGAAGGTGTGCTAGATGTGAGCATGGCAGTGATGGAGACAGCATGTTTGTTACAGAATGTAATTTAAAGTACATAACAATTGGAGATGTCTCACATGGGGCCAGACCATACATGAATTACATGTGCACAGACAGAAGTTCTAATTGTGATAGCCACAAAGAGCAGGCTCTGAGTCACTGGGAAGTGAGCTGGTTTCTGTAGATGCCTTCTTTCAGAAAGTAAATGCGTCTCCTAAAAGACCATCTTCAGGAAACAACTAGATAGATAGATAGATAGATAGATAGATAGATAGATAGATAGACAGATAGATACACACACACAGCAACTCTCTGCATAAATGCAGTTGTTTGAAACAGGCAGGATTTTCAGCAATGCCATACTATTTGTATATCTACACAGTCACTATCTATTCCATATACACAAACATCCGCCTACCCAGAAAATAATTGTGGATAATTCAATGTTCAGATTCGATAATGGATGCTCAAATAAATATGAGAATTCCAAGCAAATTTGTGCAAATGAAAAAAGATTTCCTCTGACATAATGGCATGGTGCAAGGCTGTCTGTAATGAGCTGTAATTTGTCTGGAAGAGCATTTTAAAGGGGTTGATCCATCCATTGGAAGACCAGCAACTGCTCTGAGACTAGAAGCAATGAGCCAGCCTGCCTCGTCTCAGAGGAAATTACACCACAAGCAGGCCAAATTTCTGACAACTTCCATAAATTATTTCAGATTTTCATATTTCAAATTTCATCTGCATTCATCATGTGAGTTTGACTGGGGAAAAATGTCTAGGAGGAGCTCTGCTAGCATTCAGTGCAGCAGTCCCAGGAGCCTGCCCTGGGACTAGATAATTGAATTTAGTTTTGATTAGATTATTCTTGCTGCAGTCTACTGCCAATCTGAAGTATTGTGCCTTCTCTTCTACTTAACCTTCCTGCCCCATGCCTGCTCCAGCCTGCATGCAGCTCTCTGTATTGCAGAATATATTTGAACAATCAAACTTAGGAGTTATTATTTTGCTTTCCATTGTCCATCCTTATAAAAGCACACATCTTTCACTGGGTTCCCTCTTCCCTGAAATCAGATTACTTCTTTTTTTTAAGTTTGTAATATTGTTTACCATTTTCAGTGGAAAGTGCCCTGTAATTTAGGTGGAAAATCTAAAATCATTACTACATCTCTGGATGATGCAACATACCATAAATAAGGATCATTTCTAAAACAGCTATAATCGTCACTGGGCAACACACATGAGAATAAGAACAGGTAAATAATGAATTCATGCCTCTATTTAACTAAAAATCTATTGTTAGTCAAAGTTATTAATCAAATCTTTAGCTAGTGGTCAGTAAGAAACCAAACAACCCTCCTCCCCACTCCCCCCCCCCCCAGCTAGTCTTTCTCCACAGTCTTTCTCTGAAAGCAATCCATTAGAAATGCAGAATATGAACTTTTAGCAAAAAAGATCAACCCCATAAAACTCCCCACCCTTATGAAAGAAATGTGGCAGAACAACAACAAAATGCCTTCATGTGAAATCCATCTAAATGGATATAATGCTATTACCAGCAGTAACAATATGCAATAAATATTTCTTAATGTATACGCGTTATTTTTCCCCACTTACAAAATGTGACTGAGTTTATACATGTTTCAGGAACAAAATATGTGTAACTCTCCAAGTTGCAGTCTGGATTATTAGAAACTCAGATAAGGTAAACAAAGCTAATGCTGTTCTTTAAGTAATATCTATCACTTCCCTGTTATTGAGTTATTTCTTTTAACAGTATAGGGGGTTTTGATGCTATGTGTCTGAACTGAAGACTTTAGATTCTTTATTGTTCTCCATTCTGATGAAAAAAATTGAATTGGTGGCTGTTATATTGAGTTTTGTTCCGTAAATATACTGAAATCATATTTTTGTTAGAAACTATCAATAAATCCAGTATAAGAAAAGTAATAAGATACAAATATGAGCAAGACCTTTGCAAAGGAAATTTACAAAGAGAGTATGCTTATAAAATATATTAGGGAATGTGGTTTCTCCCTTGTGTTTGAAGAAAATACAGAAGGAATTACAGGGAGCTGTGCTATTTTTAACACAGATACAACATATGAAATCAGATGACTAACTGCTGGGGGATAATGCTCAAGAAAATGATCAAGCATGAACTGATAATTTGTTGTCTTAAAAGCCTCTTACTTATCTGATTGAAAGTTTGTTTCTCATTAACACAATTGAACAACACAAGGCATCTTGCTTCAAAAAATGACTATATGTGTACACATGTAGCTGTACACACCCTCAACAGGTAAGTATGGAGGGATATATATAAATAGATATGTGCACATGCATGTGGTTATTTTGTGTGCGTATGTACCCATAAATGCACAGACAGGTCTTTATTTTTTGTGTGATTTCTGTTAATCTGAGAAAGGAATCACCAACAAGATCTGGGTGAAACAATTGCTGATGAGAGGAAGGGAAAAATTAAACACAGCAAATGAAGTATGAAATGTCCCATGAGGTGCAGTTAAAGGTAGAAAAGAAAGCAGTTGTGTGCTTTCTGTCTATGAGTCCCACCCCACAGACCTCATATGCTGCATTTTCATAGTAGTAGCTCTGCTAGAAATAAGGATTTGGGCATGCAAGAAAGGGCCCACAAACTCTAGTGTACAGCTGCAATGGGTACAAGAAACCTAGAAACGCTCCCCCAAAATGTATGCGTTTCTTGCCATTTACTGAGCAATCTCCAGGGTGGTAGAGGGGTGGAATTCTTCTGACATCATTAGGTTTTGTCTACATTTTATTAAAAAACTATTTACATTCAGCAATGGGAGCTGTCTTAAAGACCTATTGTTTTCCATTGTTTCAAGCAGCATCAATGGCTCATTCCTGCTCTTACTGAACTTAACAACCTCAGGCTTCAGCATTGTGTGGCTGGTTCAGGGCTGCGAAGAATGTGCAAGGCAGCTTTCAGAGATCTGCACCTGATGGGGAGACCACATGAGGCAGCATCAGGACTCACTTATTTCAGACACCCCATGACAAGGTCTTCGTGCAACTGTTGGCGTGTTACTGTTATTTGTGTTTTTCTTACACACACTGTACACATGAGCCTTATGCTATAGACAGTGTTCCTTGCTTTGCAGCGGATGAAAAAATTTCTGTTTTCCTTGAAACAAATATCCAGAAGTAATGCTAACTTCATAACTTTAAATATGTGACAAACACAGTGTATCTGAAGCATAATTTGTACTTCATTTGAAATGCTGATGAGAATATATATTCTGATTTAGAACTGCACCAAATTAAACAATTTCTGTAATGCAAAATAATATTATAGTAAGTATATTTAACTAAGAAGAGTAGTCATGTCTACGTGCAGTTAATTATAAAATTAACAGAAACCGCTTATGGTTTACAAGATGTGTACAATTTCAATCACTATTAATTGTTACAGGCGTGATTCATGCCCAGCTGCTGATAAGGGACATTCTCGCCTGCCCCTGTCTTCCCTTCCCCCTCTGCCCTTTTTTCCCAGCGTCCAGATCCAGGTCAGCCTCCAGCTGCTTTGCATTTTTCATGTGATAACAGAAATAGGACCATAAAGGTCATCTTTCCAAAGTAGAAGCTCTGATTTTGCCTATTTTTGTTTGTTTGTTTTTTGGAACACTTTTATCATCTTGACTCAAGTTTCCTGCAGTTTCTTACCTAACGGTGAATAAATAAAAAAAAAAAAAAAATAAAAAAAAAAAAAAAAAAGGAGGAAAGAAAAAGATGGTATAACACTTATGGACAAACTGCAGGTAGAGCTGATCACAACCTGGCTTTGACTTATTGGGCCATGAAGAGCAGTGACCTAAGAAATAATTTAAAGCAATTTTCCAGTTCCCAATAGCAAGTGACCTTAGAAAGAGAGATGGGCTGTGCCAGGGCAGGGCTTTCTGTGGCGGCTGCCAAACATAAACGTACCAGAAAGAGCCAGGCACCCAGAGAAAGCAAAGGCGAAGTAGAAGAGCTCAGTACAGGTGTTTTTAACAGCTTTTTTGGGAATTGCTTGTAATTGGAACAGGCATTTTTACTGGAAGGAACCAAATCTATTTCAGCACAGACCTACACCATAACATCTATATTTCTGAAAAGCCTGGGTAGAAAAGTGTGACCAAAAGTACACTTTCCAAAGATATAAGAAAACAGCTCACACAAGCTTTTAACTACTGTTGAAAGAAAATCTGGAGGCCTTGTCCCTTATGATACGTAATGAATAACTAACTTAATCAATGGAGTATGGATGTTTGGGGTTTTTTTAATCCCGTATTTAAATAAGACCAGCACTTCAAGAATGACACATACGACACTTGGGTAACAGAGATGACTTTCTGTGGTAAAGTCAGACTTCAGAAGGTAGAAATGTTGCCTGCAATTTCGAAAATTAGGGTAATCTTTTAAACCTAGAGAGAGTTTTTTCAAAATATGGAGAAAAAGATGGGGGATTCTATTTGGAGATCATTTGCTGCCTAAGCACTGCTTTCCAGAGAGTGTTACCAACCCTCCCACTTCAGACCATGCACTGCCAATCACTCAGCTGCTCTCTACATAACAGACAATGCAGCTTGAGAAGGGCAAAGGATTTCTGAGGAACTAGACATGGATAAATGTTTCTTTTCCTTTAGGACTGAATACAGAGAATATGCAAAAATGGTAGAAACCAGCTTTTTGGGGCCAGCTTAGGTTTTCCCCACACTGGGCTGATTTGTCTCAGAGTTTAGAAAAGGACCCCCAACCAGCTGGTGCCTGAGGCATGGGGCGCCAGAGGGAGACCAGCTGATGCCCAGAACGTGGCTTCCTTGTCCCCAGGAGCTCTGTAACTGCTTTAGCTTTCCTGGTGCCAAAGCAGCTTGGAGCTGAGTAAGCCACTTCCTATATTTCCTGCTATTTCTCCTCCCAGCAGGTCTTGTCCCAACAATTAGCTCAGCTTTAACCATTTCGAAGCTTGTAAGTCATTACCAATTTGTAAGTGACTATATAGTTAGCATTACAGTGCTCCATTGCTCTGTGCAGCTGATGCCCCTCTTTCTCTAAAAGGGTCCCAAATCACAGTGAAATCAAAGTAACATTAAAATCTGTACCTGCCCCTTAGAAGCATTTCTGTTGCATGCGATTTTGAAACAGTTAAACCTGGATTGAACCCAACTTTTGCACATTTCTAGAAACAAACTCAAGGAAAAATCTTATTTAAAGTTTTGAATTGCTTGGTTGTCCTTTAAAAAAAAAAAAAAAAAGTAGATTTCTGGGTTTTCTCAGTGACTGGAAGCAAAACAGACCTAACACCATGGGAAGGCTCCTGTCTTAGTATCTGTTACCTTACTGGAAATTGAGATAAGGGCATCATGCAAAAGAAAAAAAAAAAGAAAAAAATCTTTACTAATTAGATTGCCAGTTAAATTTTGCACACTGAAGAGCATCTGATTTTCCAGACATAAATCCAGACTTTGCAGATCTGGATCTCCCTTCCTCTCCATAATGTCAGCACACGCTTCCGGATGAGAACATTTAGTACCACTCTCAGGTAGTGGTCTTCCTCCTTGGTCTCCTTCGCATAAACACTGAAATAGCAGTGGGGCAGTTGTGTCCTCTTCCCAGCACAGAATATTAACTCTTCCAACACACAGGATCCTAAATTGCCTCTCAGTGCCTTAGCCCCAGCCATATGGCATATCCCCAATACTAACGGTGTTTATTGAACCTGGCAGGTTCAACTACAAAGGCTTCAAAGTATTTCCACAGGCCAGTGGCTGACAGCAAAGGCAATATGTGTATAGATGACAGCCGCACACCTGGATTCAGGAGCAGGGGTGCAGACTCCAGTTATGTCCCAATGGCATGCAAAGACAGTTCAGCCTAGGCATGGTCAGGAGAAACCATTCTTCCACCAGCCATAAAGACTTTCCTTAACATTAAGTTGTATCACTGTGTGCTGTTCTCTTATTTCAGACCTTGGGCATCCACTTTTCTAAATCCTTGCCTAAAAGAATATGAACAAAGGCTCCAAAGCCTCATCTGGGGGGTCTCTGTATGATCTGGAGGTCTGATCAAATTAAACATTTGCTACTGCCTGAAATTGCAATGCTTCTGCAAAAACCACAGATGAACTGTTCTCGGCAGTTCTAAGTATATTGTATAGTTTGGATACACATGAATGATGTGCAGGAGAGAAATGATCCTCTTGATGGGTGAGGGCTGAGGGAGGTTGGCAGGAGCAGCATTACTCTATGCATTTCACTTGTAAGTGGCTGTTCAATGCTCTTGGGCCAATATCAGCCAGCCAATAGCTGGCACAGGACTAGGCTAGATGTGGCTTTGGGCACTGTGTTATGCCTGTAGAGCTAGCCTGCTTATTGCATGAATTGCACTGTGTGGTGCAGAACGGATGTTGTGCTTCCTAGTTTGAGGGACTTCATCCATGTGCAGCCAGCTTTCGTTCATCTCCTACTATAGGAAATGAAGACATTTTGCTGTGGAAAAGAAAGTATAAAATGAACCAGTGAAGTTGTTAGCAAACTGCTTTTCCTCAGAAGGAAGAGCCCGTGGTAGGGAGGTTGGAACGAAGTGATCTTTTAGTTCCCTTCCAATCTAACCCATTCTGATTCTGTAAATCTAGGTGTCACAATCAGTGTTTTGATGGCCCTTTACTGCCCAGGAAGAAATTATGCTGAAGGGCTGAATGAAAAGGAACATGACCAGCAGGTAGAAGGAGGTGATCCTGCCTCTCTCCTCTGCTCTTGTGAGACCTCACTTGGAGTATTGTGTGCAGTTCTGGTGTCCTCAACATAAAAAGGACATGGAACTGTTGGAACAAGTCCAGAGGAGGGCCACGAGGATGATCAGGGGACTGGAGCACCTCCCGTATGGAGACAGGCTGAGAAAGTTGGGGCTGTTCAGCCTGGAGAAGAGAAGGCTGCGTGGAGACCTCATAGCAGCCTTCCAGTATCTGAAGGGGGCCTACAAGGATGCTGGGGATGGACTCTTCATTAGGGACTGTAGTGATAGGACAAAGGGTAATGGGTTCAAACTTAAACAGGGGAAGTTTAGACTGGATATAAGGAAGAAATTCTTTACTGTGAGAGTGGTGAGGCACTGGAATGGGTTTCCCAAGGAAGCTGTGAATGCTCCATCCCTGGCGGTGTTCAAGGCCAGGTTGGACAGAGCCTTGGGTGGCATGGTTTTAATGTGAGGTGTCCCTGCCTATGGTAGGGGGGTTAAACTAGACAATCTTAAGGTCCTTTCCTACCCTAACTGTTCTATGATTCTATGATTCTAAATAATTTTGTTAAGGCCACATTTTTCCACGAATTCTTCTAGAACACTCTTACCTTTCGGTGCCTATTTAAGTCCTGGTAGCTGATGTGTACCTCTGACAGCTGCAGTGCTGCCTGCCTGGGGGGAGTCCTTTGGTTTCACACAGGGGCAGCCCCCCCCTCAGCCCAGGCGCAGGGCGACAAAGATGATTAAGGGAGTGGAGCATCTTCCTTATGAGGAAAGGCTGAGGGAGCTGGGTCTCTATAGTTTGGAGAAGAGGAGACTGCGGGGGGACCTTATTAGTGTATATAAATATATAAAGGGGGAGTGTCATGAGGATGGAGCCAGGCTCTTCTCAATGGCAAACAATGATAAGACAAGGGGTAATGGGTATAAACTGGAACACAAGAGGTTCCACTTAAACTTGAGAAGAAACTTCTCAGTGAGGGTGACAGAACACTGGAACAGGCTGCCCAGGGAGGTTGTGGAGTCTCCTTCTCTGGAGACATTCAAAACCCGCCTGGACACATTCCTGTGTAACCTTATCTAGGTGTTCCTGCTCTGGCAGGGGGATTGGACTAGATGATCTTTTGAGGTCCCTTCCAATCTCTAACATACTGTGATACTGTGATACTGTGGTTTCTCTGTCCAGGCTGGCCTGCCATGCGTCTGGGGGGCTATGCTCTATCATTAGGCCACCAAGTCCGAAAAAAACATTGGAATCATTTGACATAGATAATAAAGGCGATAATGCCACATAATCTAGGCAGTTCTCTCTCTTTGTTTTAGCACACAGTAGCAGAACCAGGGCTGACTCAAGCCTTCCCAGTAAGCACAAGCAAAATTCAATTTTTCAGTCTCAGCAGAGCAGCTCCTTGGCACCAGCCGTCTTGGATGACTCAGAGCACCAAGGCTGAGTGTATTCCCATGGCCTCACTCTCCTCACATCCCTCCCTGCTCTCCACGTGCCTTTGCTCCTACTCTGTTCCCATTCCTGAACATCAGCATCCACCCAGAGCTGGTGGCAGGGGCACGGCAGTGTGTGGGGGACAAGAAACAAAGCCACCTCCCAGCCCCATCTCTAACATCCTCACCTGGCTGAGTAGCCTGATTTGTGCAGAACTCCCCTCTGCCCAGAAGCATGGGCTACCCTATGCTTATGTGTGGGCCAGCCAGAGCCACACACCCAGTCTCCTCACCCAGGAGTGAATCTTTGCAAGCCCCCTTAGACCCCTTCCCTGAGCTGGCTTCTTTCTCACTTGTAAGCTTTACAGGACTAATAGCAGATGCTTTTGACACTACAGGTCTCAGATAACTTTCTGTTTTATATACACAATGGCATTTCTCATCAGTAATCATCCAGATTAACAGAAAGCATGGAGTGTTAACGCAGGGCTATCTTCTACCACCCTGATGTCCTAGAGTTAGTTTCCTGATCCTTAGGACAATGGAGTACGTGCAACGTTTTGGGGCATGTGGCTCTTTTTGCTGTTGGGGTAAGGGAGAGGTAAGGGGTACCTTAGCTTCAGACAGGAGCTGGGGGAAGGTCCCTTTTGCAGGTGGCACCAGGAAGGCAGGAAAAACATGCTTCAGTGAGACACTGTAATTACCCAGTCTAGGCTGCACCATTTCCTGTAAGAACCTGTTTCTTCCAGCAGAGACTGTTTGTTTTGTTCCCAAGCAGCTTAGATAAATGAGGGTTATTTTCAGCCTGCAACAGTGTTTCCAGATTTGATTCAGTGAAATTTATTAAAAAATATGAAAGGTTAAATGGCTGTTTCCTCTCCTGAGATCAAAATGCTGCACACACACAAATAAATGCTCCACATTCATTCTTCCTCCCTGTGTGTTTTCTGAGGACCACAAGAAACATCCAGTGAATGTCACCAGATGTCAATCTTTGTTGGAAGGGCCAACAGAGATACAACATTAGTTTTCTTTCTTGTTCCTTTGCCTTCCTTTCCCTCTCATGTCTGCAATCAGTCATGGGCTGAGCTGAAAGGGATGGGTGGGTGGCCCCACTCTGCTGCATATGTGCTCCCTTGGGTGCTCCCCAAGCATTTCTGGGGTACTGTGGGGAGGGCAGCAGAGGTTCAGGGGACTTAAGGTCTCCTTAGCTCCCTTTTTGCCTCCCAGGAAATCTTTGTTTGCACCAGCTGAATTTTTTCCTTCCAGTTTGGGAATGTAGGTCTCATTAATGAGATTAATGGGAGTTGATTGTATGTACAAAGAGGACAATAGGTCCCTAAGACGAACCATGCCTCCTTTGGGGAATGTCAGTACAAATAGGGAAGACATGTAGATTTGTTGTGGTCTTTTTACATGCCAGGATACTACCAGAACAACAGCATAGTGTGGAGGCTGCCAGCAATCCTTGTAATGGGAAATAATTACCAATGGCCAGAGAGCTGCACAAATATCTGACACTAAAGGTTGGTGTCCCTGTGATTACCTGGTTAATAATACATTTGCAGGTATGAAAGTTGATCTATGAATGTCAGAATATTAATAAACAGAAAGTAAACCAGTGTGGGAACATTTTCTATGGGCAGCTTGAGCAGGCAGGTGAGATTCAAGCCTCCTATTCTGTTTGGGGTTTTGTGGGGTTTTTTTTCTGTCCAGAGGAAGAAGTGGCTTAGTGAGACACAGCTGGCAGCTTTTCCTCCAGCCCCCTGATAACCAACAAGGCAGAATCCTGCTGTCATTTGAGAAAACAAAACCCCAACAGACAAACCTCCATGTGTCTTCATGTGTCCCAAATTTTCTCCCAGGAATTTCAATCTCCTCTTCCCTCCAGCCTGCCTGGTTGCCATATCACTTCAGAGCAGTCTGGAACACCCCTCTCCCTCAAAGTGGCTGCCCAGTATCTTAATAAATAATACCTTTTATTAGTCCAACACAAAACTGGTCATTTTGTTCGGCTTTTACAGCATCAAAACACATCTGTTCTAGCCAGAATATTAACAAAGGCCTGCCTTTGGTTAGCTGTGTGTTTCAAGAAATGTCATTTTCTACTAAAGATGAAGTGAAATTTTGTCATTTCAGGCTTTTACTGCACTGTATTTATTAGAAAATGAAGTCTACATTTGAATGAGAACCTATTACTTCTATTAGTCTCTTCTGAGCCATCGCAAGTAAATATTATATAGATTATTAAAAGAGATGAGGAGACTGGGCAGATTGGCTTCTTGATCAAGGTTACTCTGTACTCATTATGCAGCAGCACATCTGGAATGGTCCAGTAGTACCCTGAGAATTCCTAATACATTAATAAGACTTACACCTCCTGTAATTGCATTTGGCTGATTAACTTTCATCCAGCTGGTCTTAGCTGCATAAAAAGGTATTTTATAAGCTTGTTATACAGAAGTAAATTCTGAACATCTTTGGCATATATCTTGCCAACTTTCATTCTGACCTGAATAACTCACTTTCTGGCAGCTTTTGGCACAGAAGAAACTAAAATATCCATCACAAACACTAGCCTCCTTGAGCCTGAAACTTCCAGATGTATAGTAATGACACATTATATATATATAATATGCCACAAAGAACTATTATGTATCATTTTGTTATTAGTCATTTTAATAACCAGCCACAGTTGTCTCTCCTTAGTCATAATGGAAGTTCAGCACTTACTAGCTTATAAAAAATGTCAAGGTTAGATCTTTGGCTTTGTAAAGGCTGTAGTTTGAGTTTAGATGCTTTTGTTCCTGCAGCTGAATGCTTTCCAGGTCGCAGCAGAGTGTTTGCTTTTTGAGGAGAGAGGAAAGAATCCACACATTCCTCACCAGCTTATGATGCGAAACTCCCCTTTGTTTAACAGCAAACAAGGCGGCTGGAGATCAATTCTTCTTCTCCTACCATTAGGTGTCACTGCAGTAAATGGAAATTACAGAGAAATGGTTTGAAAAGAGGATCCATTGCCAAAGAGTATTCTGTGAGAAAAGAAATAAATATATTTATAAAGTAAATTATGCTGTATTCTAGAACTTCACTTTATTACAAGCTTCATTTTCTAAACAAAACCCCAGTTTTTTTTTTTTTGTTTCCCAGGGGCTTGAATCATTCATTTGAAAATGCAACTGCTCTAAACACTTCCAGAAACTATTTAAAGGTTTTGTTGTAAAAGCATAAGCAAAGTAGATTCAAAATGTGTCAATAGTATTACTTTATTGGTAATTTAATTATTTTATCAGAACTAGAAACATTGCAAAATATAAAGAGTTCATCTGGAGATATGGTCCTTACTCATGAGTCTGTAGACAGGAAAAGAAAGAGCAGATAGAGCAGTTGAAGTATTTCAGAATAGTCCAGTGCTCCAACTTAATCTTTAACAAATTATTTCTTTTTACTTCTACACAGAGATCTATAGTTTATGCAATTAAAATTATCAAATAAACTGTAGTGGACAGCTGGCTAAATTTTTTTTAACATTTGCAAATTATTGTCAGCACAATCACCTTAGTAATTCAGTTTATGTTTCCAAAGCCATATTTCACACTGATTATATCTGCTGGAGTTGTTAAGAGCAGATATTTTTGCTTTTAACATCTGTCTTTCTGTGCTACTCAGAATTCCCTCTTTACTGATTTTACCCCCAGACTTCTTGGACACCAAATCCCTCCAAAAGCCATATTTTGCTCCTTTCTCCTGCCCCCTTTTGAAGTAAAACCCAGTACCCATTGACTCCATCAATAATGGTCAATACTGATTTTTAATCTGCAAGCAAGGATCAGGCCCACCTGATACCAGGTAAAGCTTCTGGATTCCTGAAGGACACTGAATCTGGTACCTAATCCTGTTTTGTGCCCCAAGTGCTAGCAGCAAGTTGTCAAGTAAATACAACTGTTGTAGTTCTGAAAAGCCAAAATGACAAGTTTTCTAATAATTTCATTTTAGTTTAATTAAGTTTTCCATTTGCAATAAAGTGGAATATGTTGTTTACGCTATTCTAGATATTCTAGCAACTCAACTAGTTACTCGTGAAAATAGTATTTCAGTAAACGACACTTTCCCCTCCCCACCCACCCTCCATGCCAAGAAATCAACCTGCGAAGTCATCTAGAATATTGATGAATACTGAAGGACCATCTTCTGCTGGCTGTGTTCCGTTCAGCTCCTGCTCCGGTAGGACCACACCAACTTCTTCCATTGAACTGTCCAGACTTGTTTTAATCACTAAACTCTATATGCAGGGATTTAATTTGTTTGATTGCTCAAGATTTTTATATGGTAAAGGCAGCTCATGTATATGCATTAAATCATGGCTTTACTTTTGAACCTATGGGATGAAAGAGATAACAGTCTGTGGTTCATTCTCTCTATGCTCCTGCCTCTGGAACACAATTGATCTTGATATCCTGATTAATCCACGTGATATAAATCAGTGCCTGGAAAGTTTCACAAGACCTGAAATGTTTTTTTTTTCTTCTCGCAAAGAGTCTCTGTAACAGCTTAATGTTAAAAACAAGTAAAAAAAAAGCAAATTTGTAAAAAAGTCAGAATATTAAATATTGCTGTGGCATGCGAACATGTTTTCATTTTACATGCATATAGATGCATATGAATATGTATATATACATATATATTATATTTTATATGTAATATAAACTACACATACATCATACATATCTACAAATGCTTGCATATGCGTGCATTTTGCACCTAAAATCAAATTTATTTTCACATTAAATAATTTAGCTATTCTCTTATTGTAATGGCTTACATTATGGTAGATGAAGACAAACTGCTTAGACCTTGAAAAACACATGGGCTACTCAGATAGATGGCATCTGGGAGGACTCCGAACTCCCTCAACATTCTATAGGGAAAAACAGAGCCAGGTGCATTTCTTCCTAAATCAAATTAGCTGGAAGATGCCACATCCAATTGTAGTAAATTGATGTGAGAGTTTGTGATGTCTATAGCAGATCTTACAACAAAGGTCAATGTGCGGAGACGTAGACAACAGGCTGGTATACAGCAACTTGTAGTGGAGCTGCTCTAACAAAAGCAAGGAAGATGTAAAATGTAATCAATTTTTTACTATAGAAAAAATACAATACAAAACCAGTCTTAATGATATATTTTAATTAACCCAATCAAACTTATCATTAAAAATGTTAATGTAAAATGGCGTTTGACTGAGGCATTTCGAGACACATGATTAGAAGATAATTTTTACTTTAAAAAATAACAATGGACTTCATGTAATCAAGCTACAGAACAAAATAAACCTGGATTATACGGACAGGGAAGCTTGGAAAAGAAAATAAATGTGGTTATTTAGTACATAAACTTATGGAAAAAATACTATGTATGTCAAATTTACCTGTCATTGTCATAATTTTCAAACATCCCCCTTGACATAAGCAAGTTTATATCATGTTTTATGACACTTAATTATCTCTAGTTTTATTTAATTAACTTCACGGGACATCTAAAGCAATTCAAGTGTTTTCTTAAATAAACAATGAGAAAGTAACAGTTAAATGGAGAGTACATATATATTCCATTAAGAAAACTACAGTTGCAGAAACGCTGAGATAATAAAGTCAAACAATTGAATTTTGCATAAAAACTGCCTGTGCAACTGTAAATGAAATCTTAAGGCTACATTTAATGGTTTTTTTTATTACTTAATTATGCAGGGTTTTCTCCACAGGATTCTTGCCTTATTCATCAAGCAAAATAAATGCTTATTACAAATCTGCTATGTTTTATGTTTTAATCCCCAAGCCTTATTTACCATATATTGTTCAAAGTCTGAACTGAAGACACTTGTTCCTTTGTGGGTGCTTTTATATAGCTTTCATCCCAGTATCTCAGTACTTTAAAAAATATCTATGAATTTGCCTTTGCCACATCTCAAAAAAAAAAATCAAACAGATTTTTTTTCCCATTTCACAGATAGAAGCTGGTCATTATTCCCATTTTACAGATGGAAACTGGGGACCAGGAGGATTTAGGTCAAAGTTGCTAAACCTGAGTGCCCAGACTGAATTTTCCTTCAGGATTTTTTAGCAATTTAAATGCACACTGTTCAAATCCAGTCCACTTCCATTGTTTCTGTGACTTGTCCACAAATTTCACTCCACTCTTTGGGCTCTCCAGCATGCCAAAACCAGGACAAGGCATGTTACAGTTTGGATGTGCAGCTTTGGAACCAACCTTTGTACCAGAAGGACCACAGGGAGGGCTGGTGTATGGGCAGGAGCTCCCTACAGGCTTTGCTCACTTCACCACTGAAGGGTGGAGCATGATTAGAGGAGATGCTCCAAGGAAGTGTCTGGCGCTTACCCACTGGCATCAATAACTCTGTGAATCCACTGTTTCTTGAAAACTCCAAGATGGGTAAAAAAATTCAAATAAAGCCACAAACACTGGGAGCTATGAAAAATTTAAAGCTGAATTTTGAACAACCCTTAAAGGAACCCTTTGTATCAACTCCTTGGCTAGAATAATGGAGAAACTGGCAGCAGTGGTCAGAGCAGCCCAGCACTTTGAGACCATGGGTACACATCACTTAACTACACCAGTATTTATCCAGGCTGAGGTTTTTCAGTAATTCTGGAGTCAGGCTGTGGGAGGCTGGGATTTCAAACATATTTTTAACGTGTATTTGAACAGTTTAGCTATGTTCGTGTTTTAAATAATGCTGCCACAGCAAAGATGAAAGAACTGCACTTTGCGTTTCAAAATACCCTTCAGGATACTGGATGGTTTAGAGGACTGAGAACAGGATCCATGTCCATTCACCCCCTCCCAGCCAATTTTGATTCAGGCAGGCCAGCAGTGGACAAAAAGTCACTCTGAATGTCACCCCAGTGGTGTGAAGTTCTTTGCGGACTTCATCCTTTCTGCTAATGGCCATGCACTCCTACTGTACCCTGTTTTCTCTTGTGCCTACAGTGATTATATTCAGAGGAGCAACACAGAGGCCAGAAGGTGAATAAGGCTGAGAGTTAGATTACCTCTCAGCCACTGAGAGTAATTCTCCTAGACAAGAGGGAGTGCACTGATGAACCAATAACACTGCAAGTTATCCCTGCTCCTGAAGGTAGATATTCCCTTTTTTTAATGTTTACTGAAGGAGATGTCATCGGCCAGCTTGAGGACAGCAGTGACAGCTCAGTATGTGTTACTGCAAAGGGGGTGGTGAGAAGCCTGCATCTGTCAAGAAATGAAAATGTAAAAACCCCCAATTTTATGAGATGGACAGAGCATTACGATGTGGTCAAGGCCCAGGCAGGTGAAGGGGTTCACAGATGTAATGGGACCTACCCTGCAGGCAGCTTCTGCAAGCCTGTGGTGCAGTCCTACTGCTTGTCCACAAAATTAGAGCCTGTTCTGAAAAACTGGGAACTATGCCTGACCTGGGTGCTCTGAAAAACCAGATTTGCTTGTAAGAGAGCCAGAGGACCCTGCACCAGCTGGGGAGAGGCTCCTGCCTGACACCAACCACAGTGCACCCTATGGTGCACCCTAAAGGTGCGAGTGTTAGCTTGCAGTGGAGTAATCAGGAGACATCAGCGGCCACTGCTGTCATCACTAGATTCACATCTACACAGATCAAGTAAAAAATAACTCAAAATGCTACAAGGTCATAAACTTTTAGACCACCCAATGTATTCTTATTTCAGTAGAATTTCTACAGCAAACTTTGTTTGACACAAGTGGCCTGTGCAGAAAGCATAGGTCAAAGGTACCTATGGAGATGAAAACCCTGCAGGCCTGCACAGAGCTAGGACCCTGGCTTGCATTACAGTATCTTCCTGGCATGGAAAGAACATCCATACACTGGGCTGATTTTTCATGGGGTTAAGACAGTTTTAGAAACAGATTGCAGCAGCTGTGGAAGACAAACTGGTTGCCTTACACCAGATATTTTGCCCTGACAGCTCATGCATATACTAATAATGCTGTCCTTATGCATGCTGAGGAGGAGGGATAACTTTGCAGGGGAATGGTCTGGAACAGCACGCTGGAATTTCTTCCGCCTGTCAGCACAGCCTCAGTGTTATTTGTAATTTTTATGCGTTAGTGTTCTGGTATCTCTGTCTATACAAAATTAGACCCTGTGGAAGAGTAATTTTTTGCCTGGCTTCCTAAGGAAATGAAGCTCATTGCAGTCATGTTGCTTGGGTGCCTGTCCGGGTCCTTCTTTTTCCTTTCTGTAATAACTTCTAAGGCCCTGATCAAAACCAAGCTCGATCAATAACAGGCTCAAAAGTAATTATGTTTCTACACATTGCATGAAAGTAGGCAATAAGGAAGCCCAGATTATGGCCCCAACTGATACAAAGGCTTTAGCTTGAATTCATATCAGAGAGCCCATGTCAACAGAAAGATCTTGCCAGTGCTCAACCAACATCAGAAAAATCTTCTGTCAGACTCATAGACTCATAGAATCATTAGGGTTGGAAAGGACCTTAAGATCATCTAGTTCCAATCCCCCTGCCATGGGCAGGGACACCCCACACTAAACCATGCCACCCAAGGTCAGACACCATGCCTTCTTAGACAGCAGCCTGTCAGCCCTGAGACACAGTCCAAGCAAAGCAGACATCAGGAGTTCCAGAGCTCCTGCTGCACTGCTTGCTCCAGGGAACCTTCCTACTTGTCAAGAGAGGGGAAAATCGCACCTACAGTTTTACCCTATCTAGTGGCTTTCTGACTCAAACCACAAAGTCCAACCTCTGTCCTAGCTGTAGCTCATCCCAATGCTGACTACATATTTCCCTTCCCCTTATGCCACTTCTTGCACTCACAGGACCCAGTGCTGAGTCAATTTGATGCACTATGTTGACAGACAAATAACCTAGTAAAGAAAGCAAAGAGTTTTTTGCATAGTGAGTTGAATTGACTCAGAGGAGTTGCTGAGCATGAGGTGGGCATTAGAAGGAAAGGGAGGAGCTCATGGAAGGGCAGGGGGCAGGAGGGAGAGGTGAGCTGAGAGGAGATGGAACAGGATCTTGCTCTGTCAGACCAGGTGAGTTGTTAGGTAGGTGCAGCCGAAGAGTACCGACAGTTGTAATTGAGCGTGCTACGCTAATTACTGAAAGACATCTGTGAATGAGACTGGTCCACACTGACTTCTTTGCATTTATTAGATTGTGCACAGAAATTAACAGGTTGTTTCTTAATAGTATGGAGATCCAAGCCACAACGGGACAATAAGAGACACTGAGATGACATCTTCTTGGAGGTGACTTTCTCTGAAGTAGTGACATTCAGGTAGCACAAGATGACATGATTTCTCTGATGCCTTTCTGGGACTTGTTTGACTAAAACTGAATTAGTCTGTCTATATTTAACTGTTATACCAATTCAAGTATATCCTATGATGGTTAATCCATGCTCAGGGAGAACACAGCTATATAAAAGACCTCTTGGAGGGCTTACGTAAAGAGCAGGAGTCAATAAAAATATGCTGATCCTTATGCTGACACATCGAATCTCCTAAAGTCTTTCCTTACACAAACTTGTGTTTACTGCCCTTTTACTGCCACTGAATATGCATGAATCTCCCAAAAATGTTTATGCTAGGACAAACACTTATTGCTGAATCCTTGGAACTACACTCCTACTAAATAAAAATAAGTCTTTCAAAGAGATTTCAGGTTAATGGTAAATATTTTCTGGGACCATTTTCCAATAAAGCAAACTGTTGTGATTAAAGAAATACTTTTTGATCAAAATACACACCCACAAATTCTCCATGCCTTTATATATTTTCTAATGAAAAATATCAGTTTTTAGAAACCAAAACCTGTTCACATACAACGAAGACTTGTCCATGTACAGAAAGGCCATTTTTCTACCCAGAACTTTTATTTAAACAAAAAATTGTGATTATTTCTAGCTTTTAATTTTAAGGACACATGAATAGATTTCATCTTAGTGTCACATATGGATACTCAGCTTCTATTTTTGGACCCTAAACTCAAAGGCTGTTCAGTGGAAGTACAAACCAAATCCCTGCTTGTCTCAACTCAAACCCCACTGGCTAACTCAAATCCAAGGCAGGATAGCGGTTGCCAAGTGATTCAGCCAGGGTTTGACACAGGTAATTTGGTGGAGGTTGATGTGCAACCCAACACCCTGCCAAACCTCTCAAATTCAGCATAAAAAAAAAGAAAAGAAGAGAAAATAATAATACCTTAGTAACTGTTATTATTTCTTTCTGTTGTGGTCAGAACAAGAAGTAAAACAAAAACTTCCATACATCTGTTACAATTCTAAGTGAGTGCTGCTTATTGAGGTTGAATTTTGCTTTCTTTTTCTCAGGATTTAGACAAATCCATTCCAGCAGAGGATTAAAGATCTGTTCCTACTGAGTTCAATGACAAAACAGACACTGGACCCGAATCAATGCAGGACCCAAGCCCCATTTTTGGGTTATTAAAGGAGTTGTGAATTTTCCAGCATACAGATTTCCTGCAGGAACTTTTCCTTCTTGCTTTTGTTTGGGTTTTTTTGTGGGGTTTTGTGTGGGGTTTTGTGTTTGTTTTTTTTTTTTTTAATTCTGATCAATTCCTCTCTCTCTTGAAAATTCAGATGCATTTAGCGAAGCACTGTGCTGAAACCAGCATATTTATTGACAATGAAACGAGATCAGTACACTTCCAAGCAATTTAAAAATAACTCCCTTCGATCAGTTTCAATGCAAGGATGATAGCACAGAGGATTATTTTTCTGTTGTAGTAAATTATTTATGTGAAAGTTGTTTTCCTTTTAACAAGTAAATCTTCTAGACACAATTGCATTTGGTCTCTTGAATTTCATAATGGGGTTATTAATGAATGCACACAGAGTTCCAAGGTAAGCCTCAAGTGCGGCTAAGCTCACGTAGTGTAGAAAATCATCTGCCATATTCCTATGAACACAAGTGCTCTTCCATGTCCCGTCCCCAGTGGAGAAGACCAGAGGCTGCTACTGCAGGTGTTCTTTTCTGTTTATCACTTGCTCTTTGTGGGAAATAATGTTGGATTAAATAGTGCTAACATGCTACAGCTCTTGCAGTGAGAACTACAAAGTAGCCTCTGTTGCAAGCTGCACCATACTGGGAGCCCTTTGCCAGGAGGCTGTCTCCATATAACACTGTGTCACACCTGGAGACTCTGCCAGGGCATGACAAGAGGGGAACACAACTACAAATAGGGAGAGGAGTGGTCAAGCAGTGGGCAGAGCTGCATCTCCTGGGTCTCACACCAAGCCCCTACCTACAGGCATCCCCATCCCTCAGCCTCTGCACCAGATACCGTTATATATGTCCCTGTTTCAGCACTATTGTTTTTTTCTGTACAGCAGCAATTTTAATATTTTTCTTTTATTGCCTTCCTTCTGTCATTCCTTTCATTTTGCTATGGACAAATTGATGATACAGTGGTAACAGCCTCTCACTAGATTTTGGGTTCAGTCCTCTGAAGGTTGTTACGTAACAGAACGTGAGATTGGAAGCAGCAGGATCCTCTGCAGACCAACTTTCCAGGTGATGCAAAGTCAGGCAGTTTATTTTCCTATCTGCCCCTGACATTTTGACATGCATGCAAGCACTCTATGCAGTGCCAGAGATTTACAGAAACCTGTCCAGTTTATATGGCACTTGTATAATGCCTGCCTCTTGCTACATACAATGAAAGCAAACAGATGACACAGTAAGTAAAAGATTTGTATAAAGCTGAATGCAGGTGGCCCATTAAGGGGTATGGCGAGAAGACTGAAGCCCAGACTGGCCACTGGGAAGAATGGGGAGATGTGTTTTGCCTGTGTTTGCTTTGAGAATCAGCTATCAAGAAAAATCAGGGTTCTTGATATGAGAGCGTGCTTTCACAGACACATGACAAGTGTACAGTGATGCTCCTCAGAGATAAGAACTGGAAGAAAAAGGGCAGCAAAACACCAGAGCCTGCTTTGAGAACCAGTTTTCCCTCAAAAATTGACCATCAGTACATGTAAATAAGGACCACAGGCAAAGGTAAGGGGCTGAGGTTGGCAGTGTCAGGGGAGCCCCTCTGCAGAGACCCCCAGCTCAGGTAGGACACAGTATGGCAGCCAGGACTTGATATGACTTTCAGATGAACTCTGTGAACACACTGAGTTGTTTTGGTCATGGTTTTCCAACATGTAATCCAAGTGTCTACCATGGCAGAATAACTCCTCTTTCCCTTCCCTGATGTTGTCTACCTACCACTGAGTCCTCAAGGTGGCTGGAGAGATTCTGATTCTGTCATTTCTCAGGAAGCAGATGACCTTGTTTGAGGTGTGGAAGTGAAGAAACCTGGGCTGACTCTCAGCTGTGTTCATGGTGATAGCCCAAATAGTGCCAGGCCCCATTCACTGGCATGGTCCATGAAACTCCCTTTTCCCCAGAGCCACTCAGCAAGGAGCAAGCTATGGAAGATGCTGGGTGTGAAGTTGCAGGCATGGGTGTGGGAATAACCACATCTGAAAGCATGACACCTCATGTGCCAAATACTACACTTTGGTAAAAGCAGCTTTGTTGTTTTCCATTTGGAAAATACCTGAGCCCATTTGCTGTACTGGATTTTGCTCTTGTTCTAACTGTGAACAAGTGTGTTTTTAAACAACTAATAAAAGCATAGCCCAGCTGTTTTTCTATAGCTTCCTAAAGAAGTTTGATAGCTAGTTTACAAGTATAGGAAGGACTACATCAATAAACTGGATAAGAAGGTATTTATTTCAGTTCTGCAGTGCCAGTGAATTAAGAAGACAGCCTGAAGTGAGTGCTGTCACCGTTTGCAAACCATTCTGTGTTTTCTCTCCAAAGGTACTCAATTCAGAAATATCTATTAAATATTTGAAACAGCACCATATTTTCTATAACAGAATAGCTTTAACATCAAAAAAAAATTTAATGATCACCCATAACTAACAAGGTAATAAGAATTAAGTCATTCATTGGACAATGTTTGTCTACAAACGATGCTCTCTTGCAGAGCTCATGAGGAAGAGGAGCGTTTCAGTGGCAGGCAGACAGCATCCCACTCACCTTCCCACTGACATTGCTGTGCACAGGAAGCCGGTCCAGCAGTGTGGGAAGAAGCGCAGGGAGCAGCATCACTGACCTCTGGCTCTGCTGCACCGAAAGCCATGATTCTAAGTAAATTTCCAGATCTGAGTTTTTTCCAGTAACTGGGGTGTTTGGTGAACTTTCTAAACTGCCAACACAATATATATGTCTATCAAAAATATTGGCTTGATAAAAGTAGACGGTGACATACACTGCCCGCAAGTGCTTCTCCTAATTTGCCCTTGAGAATTTAGTTTCAGATAATCTCTCTTGGGAGTGTAACTCTTCTGGAGGCAATCACAGTTTGTATTTTTAACCTTTGAATTGAGTATTTTGAGAACTCTTTCCTTTTTCTGTTCAAATACAAACCAGAAAATACATTCAGTACATTCATTTAGACCAGTTTAATCTCTAATGCAGCTATGTGTATCTTCTATTTTTTGATCTTCTGAAAGCATATCTTCATTTTTTACTTTGTTTTAAAGCTAATTGCAAAAGAAGAAAAAAACAAATTAAAAAGAAAATAGAATTAAATGGCAGAAAACAAATTCACATATACATGGTTCTGCTGTCAGTTTGTAATAAAAATGTTAATGTAATTAAGCAAATTACTTTGTTATTCATGGTTCTTGTAATGAGAGGACGTGTTAGGGCAAGAGAGAAGTTCTGAAATTTGGCTGTTTAGTTACTTAAGCACAAAGTTTAGAAGCTTCAGAATGAATGAGAACCTTGTAGTTTCTGGATTATGTGAGTCATGACTTGGAGAAATGCTCTGTTTTCTTTCCTGAAGAAAACCAGCAGATAATTATTATAGCATGGAACAACAGGAATTAGTGAAATGCATTGTGCAAATACATACTCCTCTTTCTACACTATTTTTTCAGCAGAAGCTGTGAAACAGTCTGCACTTTTGATGGAACTGATCTAAATTACAGATGGGCCAAAACTGCTTTTCAGGGTCAAATTTGGCCTGATTTTAAAAGGCTTCTTATTGATTGAAAGTGGATCTGAAATCAGGCAGAGCTAGACGAGGCCCAGTTATCAGCAGATCCCATTATGCCGAGCAGAAGGAGTTACAGCCGGAGCTCTGCGTGGCCTCTGTAAGTTAAGCATATGCTTTAGTGCTTTGCAGGACTCGTGCCAGAGATATCCATCCTTTACAAGATGGAGTTACCAAGCTCATGGACGAACTCCAAAACAGGGCTCCTTAGCAGAAAAAGCATCAGATGAAAAACCTTAACTGAAGGCTTCTTTTCTCCTGAATGGCCAAGAACAGAGGGGTCCTCTCAAAAGCACGCATGATTAAGATAAAGGGGATTACAGCACTGTCACTCAGAGCAGCCACATGCAGTGCATCCTTTCTAACCTAAGAGAAAAGAGATTTGAAATGCTGATAGACCTTACTAATAGATACAGGCTGCAAATAGACTATTGCAGAGAAAAAAAACTTCTTTTGTAACAGCTGTGGCTGCTACAACTTACAAGCTAAGAGTGTGTAAAGGTAGCCAAAACTTTCTGAGGAGAAGCGGGTATAAACAAATAAGCAACTGTAGGTTGTTTCAAAACTAGGAGCGCTGGCTGCACAAGAGCTCGGGGGTGAGGAAGAGGACACACGCAGACAATGCCAGCTCAGCCTTAGAAATCCTTGTAACAGATTCTGATTTGCTCATCTCTCCTGCTTTCATTTTTCTCCTGTCTTGGGTGAAGGGTTTGTGTTTAATAACATCATTTGCATCAGCATGTCCCAACTGACCAAGGTACTAGGGCTGGGAAAGATTAGCATGGTAATCTCATTCTGATGGATAACATTAGCAAAGATATTCCCCTGAATGGTGAGCTGCCATTGGCGAGCTGCTGTGCTTAGAATCAATTACTAAATTACTTTGAGCTCTAAGTCGACAGTAACAGAAAAAAATTGGCATCGACCGAAGTGAAATAAGATAAAAAATATGCGATCATTAAATCTCTCGCTACTATTCGCGAATGTGACTCACAAGAACTGCACAAAAAATAAGGCAGAATTTAATTTTTAACAGTGGTCCCTGTCATCGTTTCAACCAGCACTGCTCAGTGCATGGAAGCACAGCTCACCCTTGCTATCCAGCTGGTTGGAGAAAGAGCTGGGCTGCTTGCAGCTCCCACCCTCTGTTGAGGGGGGCACATCATGGGGACCAAAAGCTGGAAGACTAGCTTCTGTATGTGCAAGCAGAGCAGGACAGACAAAGGCTTTGCCAAGGCATAAAGCCTTCCTTCATGCTGTAATTATCTGCTCTGTTTAAGCATACCATATGTATTTAATGCTTTGCAAGCATAGAGGAGGGTAGGTCCCTGCCCCAGAGAAAGCACAATCTGAAAGATTTTCTGTGCATACACACACTGCACAAAACCCACAGTAGTGAGTAAAGCCCCATGGCCCCGTGTGCCCACCTTGTTTGTTCTAGCACAAAAAAATCCTTCAATAAACATCTCCTCTCTCAAATTCTAATATTACTGCAAAAGGTATCTTAACAGCAACATCATGCTGTTTATAGCATAGTCAGGGGTTTGCTTAGGCCTAAAATGTGACCAGAATCTCTGATCTTCGCTGTACACTGACCTTCATTTACCCATCTGACATGCAGGACAAGGCAGAGGGGCTCTGCATTGATGGAGATGGTCAGAAGAACCAGCATCTGCATTATTATGGCTGAGCTTTCGGAAGTATCTACAGATTTTGCTGTTTTTTGACTATTCCAGTTGAGAGCAATGGCACACAAATCTGTCTTTCAGAAAATGGCAGACTTCTGAGGCTTCTTCAGTTGAACACATACACCTAGGGATCTCTCAGATCACTAGCTGCTTCTACAGACCTTCTAGACTAAAGTCACAGAAGCTGTAGCTAAATACTCATTCCACTTTTTCTGGAATCGAAGAAAAGCAAAAGAGAAAAGCAAAATGAAAAATTACCATGTTACCCACAATGTAGGACATGGGACATCCTAGCTTTAAATATTGCCCACTACCTTTGCTACAGTTATGAAATAAATGGGCTTCAGAATGAAAAATACCCAACTAAGACACGATCAGTAGAATAGTGGGAATGTAGAGAAAAGAAACGTGAAAGAACCTTTTATCAGCTTTAAACACCGGGAATCACAGTAGCATAAGTAATTGATAATATTATTAGCACAGTATACATATCAGCTGTCAGGATATTATGAGGACTGAATCCAATCTCTGTTGAGAGAGTCAGGGTCAACATCATTAACTATAGATCCTGTCCTGGTTTACATATAGAGCCCTCAGGCCAAGTGTCTGCCAGATACATCTCTATAGATGTGCATAGCTATAGGACATACAGGGGGCTAATCACACACATCAGTAATAGACAACAAGCTTTTGTTTATCTGAAGGTTTACTGGAATTAACTGATTAGTGTCAACTTGACACAATAACTTTTGTCTACAATGTAGTAGATCATTTTGATGGTTTTATTGATGGAGTGTTGACTAATGTAAATTGTAAGAGTAGTTGAATGAAGTAGGAACATTTTAGTTAAACAGAAATTGAAAAAGCCACTAGCAAACATATCTTTAAAATGTCACATTCTGCAGCCTTAAGATGCCATGATAATAATAACAATGAAGGCAACAACAAAAAGGATAATTTAAAATGAAAATAGACACCACCTATTCATAAATTTACCTCTTGCATACAACCTCAGATGATATCCTGATGTTAAAACTAACAGAAGATAAATTTGACATATCTCTTTCTGAAAATGAAGTAGTCTAACGAAAAAAAGAGACAATAAAGTAAAACACATTTATTTACCTAAGCCCCATAATGGTCCAATTTAGAATAAAATTATGAAAAATATTTAAGCAAAAATGTCTGTTGGCTAAATTAATTCTTCACATAGCTTCAGAACATTATTTTCTATTTCTTGTGAGATGTAATTACTTTCTTCCACAGTTAGTACGGAACATACTGTTTGCTCTGCTGGGTGTATATATAAAATAATAAAATAGCTTTTATGAACTATTCTAGGCTTTCTGTTCTCATGGCTTCACAGCATGGTTAAGAGTTCATGGTTTAAAGCTACACATGACTGTATTCATCTTCTAACATAAGTAACAATAGACTTCTCTGGCTTGGCTATCAGACTATTTAGTGTAACTGTTGAACCATTTCATTTGAAAGTAGGCTCAGGGAATACAGTGATTATGTCATGAATGCTTCAAACAACAGAAAGATGCTATATGGTCTGCTATATTTATATTCTTCTATAAATAACAGAAAACTAATTCACATTCTTTTATAACTTCAAAATCACCTTCCTTTCCTTTCCAGGCACAAGCTATTCTCCCCACAATAGGAAGTCAAAAGCATTAGGCTAAGACAAGGGGGATACTGTGTGTCACAAAACAAAGTAATTAAATTGAGTCAGGATTATCAATGATGCCCAGTTTCAACCGTTGAAGCTGCAGTTAGTAACCCCAGTCTGTCCCTCTATCAAAAAGCTATTTATTCTTCATTACTGGCTATCCCTGGGTTATAGGGATTCACTGTCACTGTAGTAACTTTTAGGAGGAATACTTAGTAAAATGATATTATGGAAATAGCCATTTCATAGCGATTGGGTAAAGCAGTATCGTGTCACAGCTTGCCAGCAGTTGTCAGCATTGGTGAAATCTTGTCTGTATTATCACCCTTGAGGATTCATTACATTTGTTTGGCTTATAGCAATATAATAGAGGGAAATCATGTCACCAGAGAAAAGAACCCCATTTTAGAGATCCCATCCATGCAATTCTTATAGAAGTCTTGAAGCCTAGACAAGATCTACAAAACTGGGGACAAAGCATGCTGTCCCTTGGGGACACAGCTTGCCCAGTTTAAATCAGAAATAGCCAGACCAACACAGTTCCACAAGCAAAGTTATGGGCCCCTCTTGATCTGTCTCAAAACTAATCCTGCCTTGAAAGTATAGCAGTGCAGCACATGTCTGAGAGAGCATAACTTCCAGTACTGAGATTTCAAAAGGTTGTATTTCACATGGCTTTAAATCTGAAAATTTAAACATGCAAAGTCACGAGAGCTCATTACATGGAAGCCAATGAAAGTAAACAGATGTTTAGATAGGCTGGTCACTCTTGAAGGAACACAAACTAAATTAAAACAATTCATTTTGTGTTCTTTCCTACCTAAGAGTATATTGATGCATCCAAGAAATCACAGCCCTTTTCTGGCAGCATCTGACTTAGCAGTTTTCTGAAGAGCTCTGCTTCTCCATTCAAAAATGTACAGGTTTGTTAAACCCTAATATTTGGTCAGAGAGTGGTGGTACTTGTCTATGTATTAGACATAGACACTTCAATTCTAAGTTTGCTTGAAACCTGCAATATACATTTTCAGCCCAGGTTTCTGCCTAGTCACTAGAAAAAATAGCTTGAAATGGGGTTTATTTTGAGGCTAGAAAAAAAAGGCCTTAGTTTTAGAAAGCAAAATGTTTCAAGTGGTTAATTCTTAAACAGCTAACCAAGTCATTTGACTTGCATGTAAACAAAATCAAATATTTTTTTATCCTACTTCCAAAAGTAGATCCTGGGCAAAGGTACATAACTTTTCTGAAATATTTTGGCTCATTTTAAACAGGTTGCTAAAATGTCTAGCTATTGATTTTCTGTGGCACTTATGTGTAGTTATTTGCATTATAAATGTTCCATTATTATGACATCAAGTTAGAAGCAGCTGATAAGATGTAAACACAATACAGTGCCATTTATTCTTACAGAGTATCTTTTATAGAAAATATAAAAGAACCTTTATATGTAGCTATACACCTGCAAACACAATTCTCAATTGTGCCCAGTAGTGCACAATCAAAATAGAAATATGAAAAGAAAGAAAAAGGCCATTTGTGGTCTACACAATGTCCAGGTAAACCACAGTATGGTAGTCAGGAGAATGGCAGAGGATGACAGCACTTTTCCTGAAAACGTGCCTTGGAAAGGTGGGTTTGGACTAAGTAACATTTTGTGTGAGGCTCTGATTCCTCCCTGACAGCCTGCAAACGATATGAAGGAAGGAGATATTGCAAGTATAAGAGACAATCCAGAGAGATGCTGGAGATGTCTAGAGGATGCAGTTGATGCTCTGTCAATGAAGAAATATGGCTTAAATGTGTAACTGAGACAGATATCACATGTATACATAAAATGCATTTATCAAATTGTAGCTATTTCTATGGTAGAAAGGAGAAACCAGTTTAGAGTTCATGCCATGAGAAGTATGACATCCTCACCACGAATTTCAGCACAACACCCCATTTCTATAGCAAATATGCCAGCTTCTTCAGTATCTACAGGGAGAGGGGAGTGTTTGAGTTTGAAGCTCTCATATGTGAGAGAATTTGTTTTTCCACAAATGCTTTCTCCTCAGATCAATTATGAATGCTGGGTGGCCTCATCAGGTATCACATCTTCTGTTGGCTTTCATCCCTTTAGAGACCTGTTCTTTGTTCCATCCTCTGCTGCCTCTTTGTTTCTTTCTCTCTGCATATGTGTTTTCCAGGAGATGTTTCAGCACACAGCTTCTTCCTGCATACATTTTTTGAAGTGTCAAGTTTTAACTTGTTCTCCAGAATTATGTTTGCCATCTTTTTTCCCCACTGAAAGTGTAGTTCTCAACAGCTAAAAGGTGTATGTTCTTACTATTGAGCACCTTGGCTCCAAACATCACCTACGAGTATTCTTGCACCTTCTCCTGTCATCCTGCTAGAGCACTGAAAAACATGAGAGATGTAATAGTGGGAGATGCTTCTTCCTATTTGTTACTGGGCTTAAAAGAGTAGAAGCAACACAAGGTAACTTTGTGCCCAATATAAACATCCCTAGGACAAAAGTTCAGCACACTGAATAATATTAAATACATAATATGAAATATCTTACTCATATATGAAGGAATTATCTTGGTGGCAAAATATTAATCATTAAGACCAAAGGACAACTCTAACTCAAAATACTTTATGACATATTGCCCCACAATTCTGTATTTAATAGCTGTTTTAAATTGGAATAACAAATAAGGAGACAAGCATTAGAATTGCAACTAATAAGGAGTTTAAAAGACTACTTTGTCATTATGATTAAATGACTTTTTGGGTTGGCATAAATAGAGAAGTAATTGAAAGATATGTTTCGCATCTCAATGTAATATAAAGGCTGAATATTATATAAAATGAAGGCGAACAAAAAAATTTGCTCATCCCAGGATTATACTTGCTTTATGTTGCCAAAATTTCTCATACAAAGACCTTCATTCAGTAGTTAACAAGGCTTTCTTCAAGCAAATTCCTCTTGGCCTCATCATTTTCTCTACAATTTTCACAGTCTTACAGGCAAATCACAGCTGCCCAATGGCACAATTCATTGGCTATGATATACTATTAGATATACATTATATGACTTTGTAAGTATGTAGGGGGGTGAGTGCACATGTAATGATGCACAAAATGCAGAATACACATTATTTAAAATATAAGATGAAAATGCTATTTCAATCACTGCTAATTTGCATTTCATATTCCCAAAACACCATAATACTATTATAAGGTATTGATCCAAGCATGATCATTTGATTTCACATCAATACTAATATGACTTTTCTGTGATATGTTGACATGTGGGATTTTCTGAGTGAAATGCATACATACCAATATCCAGCTATTTTCACTAGTAAAACAGAATTCTGCTGCTCTGTGTGAAAAGTGGTTGGCAAAAATGTAGATCACCCAGTCCCAAAACGTGAACTTAGATTTTACTGGTAGATGCAGATTTTGATTCTTACTGCCTTCCCAAATCCCTTTCCTTTATGTCTTTGATATAGTGGTGGTGTTCTGATTCTTTTTGTTGTCTGGAGCAATTCAGTATCCCAAGCACAAAGCAAGGGTAGCTAAAGTCATTACGTCATTTAGGAGCAAGAATCCCTCAAAATCTCATTCCCTTCATCAACATGGCTGTTCAGGATCTGACATAAAGACTGCTAGAATAGTAACCTTCTACTGAGCCTCTCTGAATTATGTAAATAATTTTGATTGTAATTAAACAGTTCTTGCTTTGATGATTATTGCAAACAAATGCCAAAATCATGAGTCCCACAACCCCATTTCTTCTTTCACATTACATGGACATACAGGATGATACTCAATACTGCTGATGTACTTTGTCCTACTAAATTCTCGTTTTCAACATACCTAAGGGTTTCAGATTACACCATTATGTTGAGTTTCCCTAGTGGTTACCACCTTGAAATCTACCCAGTGGTCACCTTTGCTGCAGATATCCAGATGGACATCCTCCTCTCCATCTGTACACACACATATACCACAGCACCAACACAGTTTCTACTAAAGACAACAGCAACATTGCTATTGATTTACTTGGAGCAGACTTGAATATTACTGGCATGAAAAGCCAAAGGGGAGAATGGAGCATGCCTGGGAAGAGTGCTATATGCTGACAATATTCAGCCCCTTCAGTGTAGTGCCACTGAAATCAGCATGTAGAATGCAATTGCTTTTATCTCACCTGACTATGGGCAAAAACTAGCTAAAAGTGAACTCATCACAGATTCATCCCAAAATGAGCCATTCCAGTTTCTTCACAAAAGCTGAGGGACCTGAAGAACAGCTGGAGTTTGTCACTTGCCTCAGGTCAGATGTGCTTCTTTCCCATCATCTGCCAAGACCTGAAAATGGCTCACAACCTAAAAATCCATCTAAAGCCATCACTGCTTCTGTATCATGGAGTTACTGCCAGAGGCACTTCCACCTTTTTTTATGTATGACAGAGCTGTGACCCTTCTTTACCATATAAAGTTATAGTTCATGTTGAAGACTACCAAGAAGCCAAAGTCAGGGTGGAGGAAACCAGTCCCTGCATGGGACAGGTCAATATCATCACAACATTCACCTTCAATTGCAGGCATCATTTTCCTGTATGCTTTCCAATGACGTCCATGCTGCAGAGACTTCATGAGAACTTCATGCTCATTAGGTTTCAATACTTCCTTACAGCCCCCATGGCCATCTAAACCAAACCTGCAACATAGAAAGTAATAAAAGCAAGGGTAAATGCAATGAGTTTATATTTCACAGGAACAGCACCCCCACCTTCCAGCCACAACACAATTACAAAGTAAAAACTTATCTGGGACTGCAGACTCTGCTCAGCAGAGGACAAACTCTAATGGCTGATCCAAAGTAATTTAAATTACGCTGTGAGTTTGTTAGAGCCCTATCATCTCCTGTTTGCTTCTTTGGATAGACTATGTATAAACATGATGCATATTAGAGTATGTCCTACTTTCACACATCACTTTCTTTACTTTTGAAGATATCAGCATATTTCAGTATACAATTACAGAATATGAAAACTCAATTAATGTGCTATTTACATGAGTATTAACTAGAACGTCTATAAATGAATCAGAAAAAATCTTCTTACAGATTGCAAATAAACTTTTAAGAACTGACCCAGTGCCAACCCTTTCAGCACCTGTCTGTAAATAGGCAATTATTTTAGTTAACGGCACAGCACAAGGTCTCAGAGTATACACATAAACCCACATTTTCCAGGAGGGATTCAAGCATGGATTACATAAAAGGTTTTAGTAAAAACTGCAGTCTTGTTCTCATCTGAAGCTATTACCCATTCATATTGTCTATGAAATGTAAACAGATAATTTACCTTTAATTTAAAGCCCCTTTGCATCAAGCATAATCAGCTTAAGGAAGATATGCGGTCAGCACAAAAAAGATGTAATATTACTCTTATATCTGCTTCATACAAGTCGAGCTCTGCCTCCTGCTGTCTCCCACAGATGGAAACTTGTATAATGCCTTCCCTCTTCAGCCAACACTTACAAGGTATTTTCACTCCCTTTCCTGAAATCCTAATAGAAGGAGCCAGAATTTGACCCTTAAAGTTTGAATGCCCCACCAACACCCTTCTTGCACTCCCTTAGCAAAAGACAGACCTTATAAAACTTGAGTTTCAATGAAGGAGCCTGTGAACTCATTTTGACTGCAATAAAATGAAAAGACCATTGATTAGCAGGAATGCTTTGGTGTACTTTCCAGGTTAGCACTTGGGGCTGACTAGTAGTAATTTGATTGAATGATTGATCGATTTATTTGAATAATTTTTACTGGGAGGCTAAAAATGACCAGCTGCCAGTATGGCAGCTTTTGCTTTTGCACAGCGGCCTGGGACCATCCATCAGGAATAATTTTCTGGAGTGCTACTTAAAAAAAACTCAGCAGGGCAAACACAGCTAAGCTTTGGTAAGTTGTCTTATAGCAATAATATAGCTGATACAACCAAAATGCACAGAGAAGCCACAGAGCAATGTAACCAGGGCTGGATCCACAGTGATGACACCCTACCCGACAGCAGTGGCCCCAGTAGACAGCTGATATGCACCCAGAGACTTCTACTGGGGATGGAGCTCTGACTTTAAACCTAAGCTAACTCTCCATATTTGAATCGCTAAGGAAAAGGTCCCACCCCATTTGACTGTTTCTTGCTCATCATGAAAGACTGAGTAATTACCATTAGTCTCTGAGGCATGAAGCATTGCTCTGACCTGTTCCTCGTGACAGACCAAGAGGGCATGTTACAGTTTCATGTGGGAGCTGCTGTACACCTCAGCAGAGCCAACACGAGACCTTTGATTAAACAGTTTAACAATAATTCCTTCTGCTGACCCATTCCTTTGTGGGGGAGCTGAAAGTACCCTGCCTGAAGGCACAGTGCACCCTTACAGGCAGGAATTCAGGCTTGCCAAACCCTGCCTCCCTGTCACTGGCTACTTATTCTGAGAAAAGAGGCCTTTTTAACTTTCCTATGACCTCTTGACTTAGACATCGTTACCCTTCACTGTGGGAAGAACATACCTTTCCATCTTTCTTACTGTCTCATTCAACCTCATTTGATTCATTGACACAAACAAGCATAGAAACATATAAATTGCTGTAATTGGGTCAGGCCGTAGGTCTGATACTGGCCAGTGACTGCTTAAAGGAGGAACAGAAGAAACAGGGCACAAACAGAAGGACGTTCCCTTGGCAAATCTCCTCTGCTACCAGCAGTTTCAAGGCTGTCAGAGAGCTGGAGTTTGCATCCAGACCATCACCTTATGATGCAAATACCAAAATACCAAACTCTTGATTTTTTTTTTTAAACTCATAAGTATGCTTTTCATTAAACAACACAAATATGTATCTACAATTGTATATGACATAGATCCCTATATGTGAGTCATCAGTGTGTTTTGCTGTGCATCTGTATTTGCAAGGAGGTAGATGGACTGACACTTTTTGGCCATAATAAGCATATAAAATAATTGTTTTTTTCTATCAGCAGGGTTTCCTAATTCTTTTTAAAGCTATTTTCACTGCACTCTCTGCTCCCATCCTACTCTGCATTTTATGAGGGGTCTCTCAGTTTCTGTGATCCAATCTTCTTGCTCCTCAGCCCCCTTACCAACAAAGGCATCACACTTATACTCCGTACCTTTGTAATGAGGTTAAGGATCAGCTTGCAAAGGCAAGCTACAGTCCCGCAGGCTATTCAACGCTAAGGGCCTAATCTACACTCTGCTGGAATCATAGTCTTAAAACTGTTCAGTAGGTTTTGACCAACTTCATCAAGCTTAGAGACAAGGCCCTATAGTAGGCATTGCTATATCTGCCCCAGTGTGCAGCATGTTATGCTCTGTAACTTGCTATTTTTGCCATACAGCATATTTTTTCTATCAGTTGAAATATAATTCAGTCCTACTATTTCTCCTGCGTCCTGCTATGAAAAGAGTATTAAGTATTCCTAGACTCAAAAGTGCTAGGGCTTATAAAAAAAGGCATTATATTCAATCTCAATGTTTATATAATTGGGAAAAGCATTGCTTACAAAACAGAAGGTAAAGACCATATAATTTGACATGTGCAGGGTTTTTTCTTTTTTGCTAAGCAGTGTAGTTTGGTGCAGGTAAAAACTCTACAGGGTGCAACTGAATGGACAAACGCAGCTTTGATATGTGTTTTCTGCTTTACCAAAATGCCTGAACTTAAACCTATACTTTCAGTTTCGATTTGTTTCACTTTTTTCACTTTTTAATTAATGGTAGAAAAATATGGCAGTTCATAAGGCAAGCAACAGCCAGGCCGCCAAACTTCTGGATTTATGATCCTCCCTATATTTATTCCATCAGGGAACAAAGAAAAGAAGTGTCCGGATCTGAGCCTCTTTGGCTAGCTGGTGCCAGCAGCGTGGCTAGCTGCAGGGAGGCATCTCTGCCGGTGTCAGAGCGGCGCCTTGCTGCCCGCTGTCCTTTGCTCCTAATGACAGAAAGCTTTGATCCGGCCATATCTCTGCTTCTAGAGGGAAAAGCAAAGCCTTCTCTTAGGGCTATTTCTGCTCCCAGGACCCTTGTGCTGCCCCGGCTGTCCTAGCAGCTGCCCAACGAGCAGTTCTGCCTTTCACATCATCTTCCTCTGCTTACACAGTCTACAGCTAGCATTTTTTTTTTTTTTAATCACAGAAAGGCCTCCCCGCCTAATCTAATTCCCGCTCCTTTGTCACAAGCAGATGTCACTTTTACATCTGTGCGTCTGCTCAAGCGCCCTGTCTCCTCCAGCTCAGCAGATGTTGCCGCAGCCGAGGCAGCAGCGGCGGGCGGGGAAGAGCCAAGAGCAGATCCCTCTGCTGGCGGCCGCCCGAACGCCACCGCATCTTCATCATTATTGCTGTTATTATTATCATCATTATTATTGAAAATGCCCCCGTCCCAACTGATTGCGCAGCAGCGGACCAGCCAAGAGCGCATCCAGCCACCTGGCATCCGAGTTAGCGCGGAGAAGCGCGGAGGAGAGAAGGAGGAAAGGAGGGAGGGAAGCCGCCTGATGTTCGCAGGGCCCTCTCAGCTGCGGGACCGAGGAACGGGCAACCCCGGGGCCCGCTTGTTTCCGCGCAAGGCCGCGGAGCGCAGCCCTGGGAGCAAGGCAGCAGAAAAGGCAAAAAGGGGGATTTTTCCTTCTGCTTCCCCAGGGTGGCAGGGAGCCCAGGGATGCGGCAGGAGCAGGGACGTGTCGCCGCAGCCCTACGCTTTGACCGGGGGCAGCCAACACGTGTCACCGGCCCCTCCAGACCCATCACCCAGGCAGTGAGGGGCCGGGCCCCGCGGCCCCGCTGAGCTGCGCGACCGGTCCTGCCCGGGCCCCCTCCGAATAAAGCACTACTAAAGAGACCCTCGCCGTTATTTAGTGGGTTATTCAGGCGGGTGGGACGGCGCTTCCCCGGGGGACGGCGGCGCAGAGAGAGCGGGGCCGCGCCCGGAGGCGCTTTCCCACGGCCAAGGAAGGCTCACAAAGGCGCGCTGTGCTCCGCGATGCCCCGCAGTGCTCCGCTGCTTTCGAGCGTTCCTCCGGCGGCCCGGGGCCCTGTCCCTGACAGAGAGGAAAGAAGAGCAGCTTTTACACTCCCGGTGCGGTTTGCTTTGGCACCTGCTGGCAGGCCAGCATCAGCACCAGCACCCGCACCCCGCGCATCCTCCGCACCCCGCGCTGCCCCGCTGGGCCGGAGTTTGCGACCGAGACAAAAGGGCTTTTCTGGAAGGGGTGAAGAAAAGGAAAAAAAAAAAAAAAAAAAAAGAGAAGGGGGAGTGAAGCAACCGGGAGGCTCTAATTCTATTTGCGTCGCCTGGAAATCAGAAGGGGTTTTTCCACACTTCGCCTTGATTTGATTATTCCTTGGAGATGGTTTCTCTGCCCCCAGCCAGACGCGTGGGGGAAGGCCGCTGAGGCAGTTGGCCTATAGTGGGAATAATCGAATTACCCATTTGCTACAACTTTTTCGGCAGAGCCGCTCGCGTGTACAAAGAACAACTGGAGCACAGACCCGCGGAGGGGGGGCCGGTGAGCTGGCGACACCCAACCCGGGA